>NC_092799.1:33386895-33686895 GCF_918797505.1 Bemisia tabaci
TGAGCCTTCAGGCGTTGCCGAATTTCCTCTGGCAACTCACTAATTTTCAAGAAAATTGTTGAATATTTTTCTGCCAATTTCTCAGAAAATTTTGTTTGTAATTTTATCTCAAGTGTCTGAAAATTTCAAGGAAAATGTTCATGAGTTTTCTCAAAAATGAACATTTTATCCAAGGAAAGACAACTCTCGAATGTTCATACGGCGTTCTTCCTTAGCACGGCGGTATAGTTCCTAGATCGTTGGTGTTGACAGCCTGAGACATCACAGCCAACCACATGCAGGACTCCCCGCGTTCTAGCTCTCCCATTAAAGGTAGTTTACAAGGGAGTGGTCTTACACTGTAAAAAGTCTCCAAGTCGCTCTCCAAGTGAGGAATTGCTGATTCACAATTTGAGTGCAAGGAGACATTCGATTCCCAACCCTTACTCACATGGGACCATCGGTGATGTAACTCGGGTTTCGGAGTGCCTTGCACTCGGATGCCAATTTGAAGTATTCTGATGGAAAATCAAAAACCGTCCACAAATGACGTCAGAACTTTTCCCGATATTTGATCCCCCCCTTCCATCTGAAAAATACGCACTTGGCACTTCTAGACTCCCCTTAAAATTGGCAGTTTAAGTACGTGGCTAGGCGGAAAAGTTTAAATATTATAATATTATAGACACGCGCGTTTTAACGTAGAGGTTTTTTTAGCCTTAGTTTTAATTTTTTATTTGAAAAAGGCTCGCGGTGACCAGCCGAAACGTCTTGCATTTTGTGTTTATTAATTTTAACCTTGTTTCCCACTGTTTTTGTGTGTTTTTTGTCGTGTAATATTATATATATTAATTTATATATTATTATGTATATTATTATATATATATTTTTAAATAATATATTTTCGCCCCCCCCCAAAAAAAAAAAAAAAATATCAACATTTTCAAATGAGGACCCGACCCCATTTCGTGACACATCAAGTTATGGTGTATCGATCATTTCTTTTGCCCGTGTAAATGTATTAATAATTAAAATTTCCGTTCCTGGACGAGAGGTTCCGGCGAGGTTTACGACTAAGAAGGGACTTAATTCACACTCGGTCGGTCCATTAACGACCGGCAACGCGGCCGAGTCGGGGACTCTCCGGCGCGATTATCGCGTCTTTATTTATTAAATTCCAATAAATATTTCACCGGCCTCGTGAAAGGGGAGGGAAGTCGCGACTGGAGCCCGGGGCCGGTTCGCGCCGCCGAGATCAGATGATTCACTCACGAGATAAAAGTTGTTGAATTGCCGCTCTTTTCCTTGACTTCCGCCCCGGTTCCATCGTCCCTGCGCAGGGCCCAAGGTTCGCCCCGCTTTATTTATCTCAGGAATTTCGGGGGTGGGCGCCGCGCCGCGCCGCGACGGTTGCCCAATCTGCCGGAAAATTAAGCTCCTCCAAAGCCGTGCTTTTTAACCACCTACCCCTCCGTTACAAGGCCGTCGCAAGGTAAACGGCCCACGCGAGCAAATATTTGACCCCCCCCCCCCCCCACCATTCTGCCGTGCTGAGGAAGAACGTCGTATGAACATTCGAGAGTTGCCAAATTGCCACGGATAAAACATGTATTTTTAAAGAAAGTTATGCTTATTTTTCCTTGAAATTTTCAGACGTTTTAGATAAAATTGCGAAGAAAATTGTCTGGAAAATTTGTTAAAAAATATTCACAATTTGCCCTGCAAATTCAGTATTTATCGAAGGAAATTTGGCAACGCCTGGAGGCTCATACGGCGTTTTTTCCGTAGCATGGCAGCATTCTTGGTCAATGCTTCTGTGCTAAGGAAGAACGCCGTATGAACCCTCAGGCGTTGCCAAATTTCCTTCGATAAATCACGAATTTTCTGGTAAACTTATGAATATTTTCCGTCCAATTTTTCGGATAATTTTCTTCGCGATTTAACATGATGTTCCTGAAAATTTCAAGGGAAAATATTGATAACTGTTCTTAAAAATAAACATTTTACCGAAGGAAATTTGGCAACTCTCGAATGTTCATACGGCGTTCTTCCTTAGCACAGCGGAATGAGTGGGTGAATGTGCCCTTCATCCTCATTTCACCAGATCTTTAGAACGTATACTTGGATTAATAAACAAAATATGGGCAAACTCACTTCCAGAGTGGGTCTTTTTTCCCAATGGAGAATTTGCAGGTATCTGAAATTTGATTAATTTCATGTTTAAAGAGACTACTGAGTGAATTGAACACAAGGTTGTTCTTGGTTCATAAATTGAGCTAATTTTGGAATAATACTTTAGATATTTTTGACGAGAATCACCCTTCCCTGATAATTTCATTCATCTTTAGGTGTCTCGATATAAAAAATTCATATAGGTCGATTTTGTTTATTCGGATACCGGATTTGTAAAAATAACTTGTAATTTGTATTGAAAAATTCCTAAAATAAAGTGAAGAAAAAAATTAGTTATGAACTTTGTTTACGTAACCTGTAATTTTCATCAATTGTATTTGCTTTTTACTTTTATATTCTTAAAATTATTAAAAATCTTAAGAAATATTCGTCAGAAATCGGTCAGTGGGGGACATTTCTCGGTTAGCGTATGGGTCGCAGCTGAAATAAACAACCCGTTGGCGTAATTTTTAAGACAGTAGACCAGCCAATCCGTAAGCTGGCCCTCCAGTTCCCGGATTGGGGAAACATATTGGCCAGCCCGCGAACTATGGGCAACAAGGATGGGCAGTCTGCGGACGGGGCGAAAAATATGCTCATTCCACGGAATGAGCTATTTTATCCGATGGAACATCAAAAACTTCATAAGTCAAAGTGTTACCCTTACTTGAATCAACTATTATTATCATTGCTTGTAGCCTCACTCCGGTTTACTTGGTACTGCCGAACCGTTGCATCTGAAAAATATTGGAAAATCGAATTTGAATTGGTTCTGCGCAGAGTTGCCAACCGTTTACATTCACCGCCCAGAACAAACGCTACCCCTTCGAATTTCAGAGCAAAATCAGGCAATGCCACATATGACGAATCGAATCATTTGCCCATCAATCCATCCCAATCACGCACCTGACCGGGAACCGGGTTCACGGGAGCTCCGGTAGGTCGCCCCGAAGGACGGAAGCACACCCCCCGACCCCACCCCCCGCCGCCGCGGGAGTCGCGGGGGTGAGGGGGAGTAAATAAAAGAAGGGCTGCCCCCCGCGGCAAAGCGAGGTGGACATAGTAAAGAATCAATTTATTAAGAGCCAACAAAAAGGTGTGGCACTGGGATCAAACCATAATAAAGACGGGCATTAATCACCCAAAAGGAGCCCGGGTCTTCCCGGTCACCGGTTGACAGCCCAAGATGCCACATTAAGGAGTAAGCACCCAGCTTAAGCACGCCTCTACGTTGCCAGTTTGCAGAATAATAACGAATTTGTGCAGCGGGGACCCTTGAAAATTAGAAAAAGGTGGCACTGCGCGGTCAGTGGGCTGTTGGAAAGTAGACGCACTGTGGGTTTAACCCTTGTAAAAGAGAGATGAATCATTCGATTTTTCAACGTTTCAAATATATGAGAAGAAACGTTTCTTATGTGGTATTCTTTGAATGGAGAATTTGCAGATATTTGAAATTTGATTAATTTCATGTTTAAGAGGAGACCACTAAGTGAACTGAACACAAGGTTATCCTTGCGGTCATAAATTGAATAATTATTGGAGGAGATATGACAAAATGATCTAATTTGCTGAAAGACATACGTTTAAAGGAATTTGCCGCCAGATGACTTCACTAGGCGGTGCATTTTCTCACTTTTAAAACAATTTTTATAGTTTTTCCCACATTAGAAAAAAATTATAGAAAATACTGCGAAAGCAGCTCTTTAAGCACTTTCAGATGAAGCAATAAATTTGCGTGCAAATTATCCATTGCAGTAGTTTTATTCAAATAAGAAGAAACATCTTTAAGAGAGAAGGCTAACGGTGAAACTGCAAAAATTGGATATTATCATTTGCGGTGGTTTAAAATCTTCGCTCTCTTTTTGAATCTATTAAAGAAGAACAAATCATAATTATTATAGCTTGACATTTTGCGAAAAATTCCGTAGTCCGCGAGAAAAATCAAGGAGGTTCTCAAGGAATGACCCTGTGCTGGGTATTTTTCTATTTAAAAACTAGATTATGTCAGGAAGTCTGCAGCATTTCAAAGTAAGATACAAGTTTTTCCAGTTTTGCCGTCAAGGTGTGTTTTTTTAATAAATAATAGGGTTCTTTGTGGTTTTGATAAATTTGTAAGTCTACGGTCACTAATTACAAGTACAGGTGCTCATAAGCTAAATATGGTTCTCCGGTAAATTATGAGAAACTTATTTTATAATCCACTTCCGCAAAAATCTCTTGCTTGTAAATTCATCTTGCCTCAATACGGGACTGTGGTTCTAATTTCCGTAAATTTGAACATTTAAGCATCGCTTTTCGTATTTACCTTTGTAAACGATTTCATTTATAAACGGAGCTATTAATGTCACAGGTTCACATTAGTTGGCATTTGACAAAACACGAACGACATAAATTCATCTTTATTATTGTAACCGCTTTTCACAGTCGTAACGCCTGTTAGCAGTTCTGCATGGAGGTTGTGCTTCCAGTTTCCACTTCTGCTGTTGCACCAACCTTTTTTTACTTGCAACTTTGAAACAATAGCTTGCTGTGGTATTCATACTTTTCACAGCATATTTTCCGCTGATATTCACACTGCGGTGGTGCAGGGCCGGATTTAGGAGGTGGCCACATGGGCCGCGGCCCATGGCGGCAAATCTAAGGGGCGGCAAAAATTTGTAATTTTTTAAAGAGCAGGTATAAAAAAAATTGGATTTATAAGAACAAAATTACAAACAAGGAAAGGCGACAAAATCTCTCATTCCCGGAGAGTATAGTAATTTCTAATTTTTTCGTCTCTTAGTGATACAAGAGACAGCACCTTCAATAAGTCGAGTTAAGAGAGAGACCAAACACGCAATTTGGCCTGGAACGACGCGACTTACCTAGAGAGAAATGATGACGAGGACTTGAGATGAAAAGGAGAGGCCCTCGACGCGGCGATCAGCATGTAACACATAATAGCGCCTACAGGACTGCAAGAATACTTCACGCATTGCATCAAACACAGTGCGGTCATTCTGGTCAGCGTGAAACGGATAGCGCCTACAAGAATGCGTGAATGCTTCACGCATTGCATCAAACACAGTGCGGTCATTGCGGACAGCATGAAACGGATAGCGCCTACAAGAATGCATGAATACCTCACGCATTGCGGCAAACACAGTGCGGTCTGCGAGGCGCGGCGGCGGAAGTCAAAATCATTAATTCACATTTATGTTTGTTCTTTCATAATTTTTCCGTTCATTTTTTACGAATGGAAGGCCTTGCCCACACAGAGATAGGTTTACGAAACTTAAATTTCGCGCAAAGTTCCGTGAACGTTTTCTAGTAGTGTTAACGAGGCTTTCCCAAAAAATGTGTTCAACACGAGTAAACGCGTCTTATGCACCCTTCCCCCGCTAACACGTTCTTTTGATGGTTTTTATCGAGTTTCAAAACGAATGAGAGGGGGGCGGCAAAATACAGGCGGCCCATGGGCGGCAAGTAGGTGAATCCGGCCTTACGGTGGTGCATACTTTCCACTGCTCTGAAAAAATATGTAACGAGCTATATAGACATACCGTCCGTTCCGGGCTCAGATGCCGAAAATTCCGGATGCTGGAGCCGTAGCTTCGATTGCTCCGGGCGCTGCACCTGGAACAAGAACGATAAGTCTATATAGCCCGTAAGTACGGCTTCCAATGATAGAATATCTAAAATAACGATCGATAGGCCGAAGAAGGATATATTGGTCGAAGATCTACGATCTTTTTACCATCTTTTTACCATCATTTACCTTATACCAATAGGTTAAAAACCGATTTACCGAAGATTTCATTTAAATTGCCCGAGTATTTTCAATGACTTTTCTGATCGGGTAATGAAAGGACCCATGAGGGAGCAAATCGACACACACGTGTACACAAAAACTAACTTATATTTTTTTAATGTAGTAAGATAAGATGAAATTTTCTAGAATTTTACTCCGAAAAAAGGAGCTTTTTTTTCTTTTCAGTGTGATAGGCAAATGCATATTTTGTCTCTCGGAATTTCGAAGAAACTACATCTTTACTATGTCGTCCACGGAAGGTAAGGGACAAATATCACCTCTGTGCGACTGCGCGAGTCATCGCATATAGATACTTTGCTACCCGTGCGATATTTTCTTTTTAACTTGTGGCACTCGAAAATTGCTTCGATGTATCGAATTGCCCAAGAAATTGGACGGGGAAGGAAGTGTCGAAGACGGGAAGGGTAACAGGTTTAGGGCATGGAGGCTGTATTCATCCGGAGGATTCCCATCACGGAATTGAATTAATATGAAATACGTCCATTCTCCCGCCCAGCTACTATTTTTCTCTTGTAATTGAGGCGAGCTGGTGTGTACTATTTCCATTCATCCGGTGGATCCCTTGTCGGCAGGCCTCAAAAGTCACCTTTGTCACGTAGTCTCACGGTAGGACTGTATTGCCATATTCACTGAGAAACACGGAAAAATAGATTTAACAATATTAAAGTGTTGAATAGTACACTGAAACAAATAAATTTTAAATTTGCCGCCAAGAAGTATTTTTTCTTAAATCAAGTAATTTGCTGCTTATTAAAAACTACTTTTTTGCTTAACTTGAGCATTTTTTTCTTGTATCAAGAAAAATTCGGCTTAAATCAAGATAAAAAAAATTATTGGCAGCAAATTCAAGAATAATCACGCTTGGGTCAAGCACATTTTTTTGCAGTGTATGTCCGACATGTTTCAAATGTACATTTTATAATAGTGGCTATAGCTACCTTAACCACGGGGGTTGTTGAATTAGCATTTTTTTATTGTAAAATCCACATTGAAACACGTCGGATACTTTTTTAAACTATATGTACAAAATTGATAAATCAGCAATTTCATTTTTTTCCAAACGATGGATAATTTCCACGAGGGCAAGGATGCAGTGTCGGCCTGGCTCAAAAATTATTGGGGTGCCGATACGTTTTTGGGGCCCCTCTTCTTGGGTGGGTCCCCCTTGGAATGGACATATTTTTACCAAACGGAACTATGTACATTCAGATATGAGCCTTGAGACTCATGAGAATATGTCCATAACAGGGCTCACGTAATAATGCACATAGTTCCGTTTGGTAAACATACATCCAACTAACCAAAAGTCCTCCTTTATGTAGGTTTTGTAAGTGATATGGGTCACTGTAGTAGTCTTGTCGTGGCCTCTTGAGCCACGTATCAGGATTTCATGGGTGCTGAAACACTTCAGCACCCTTTTCCAGACCGCCGCGCTCCTGCAAGGATGGCCACATTAAGTCATTGGCCCTCTGAAACAGAGAAGAAAGGGAAATCTTTATTTCTAATATAGCTTTAATTTTACTAAAAACATCAAAGAAAGTCTTACAAAATTGTGCAATTTGTTATGAAAGCTATCCTCTGAGAGCTTGCTACGTTAATTATCACTGTAGGCCTGGATTACCGTTAAAATGTGAATTCTCGTGTGCTGCTCATTTCGAAATTACTCCATTTCTCCAAAAGTTCAATCCACAAGAGTTTGCACTTGATTCGAAGCTTATGCTTAAATTTTGAAGTTAAGGCACCCATGAATGAAGACAAAATTACGACAGAAGTTGACTCATTGGTCGACGCCGTTAGTTAAATCGTTGAGTTTTTATTTGACGGTTTTTGTCCTCAGTTATGAAATTTGGGTCTCTCAAAATTTGACGATACATTTTGGAAAAAAATAAACTTCTTGCGGGGCTTAAGGAAACACTCTCATGCAATCTACGGTCCAGCCAGATTTTCTGTTACATGTATAGTAGGAACTTTTTGGCAACTGAAATAAGAAAAAACTCGTAAAACATTCTTGTCTCACAACTTCGGCATAATTAGGATTCTTTTCGTATTGCCACCAACGTGACACCACTGTTGGCTCTTTGCCTTACGTTCATTCAAGACTAGAAGGCGAGTTCTGATTTCAGAGGCTGTGTATTATTCGTTTTGTTGCTTTTCAGGGTATTCGTTGACGACTAGTTTCCCTCACGACCGTAAAATTAGGCAATATTTTATAGCGTTAACCTTTTTTTCAGATACTTGAAAGTGAATTATGAATGTTTCAAATATTATCGAATGAAATGAGATTACGACATAGATACATCCGGTCCGTGCTGCCTGTGTCTAAAGAGCTGAGAAAGAGCACGATGTCGTTGGCACCTGTTGAGTTCAATTTTTCAAGAAACCACCAACCACGAGCACAATTGAACAATAAAAGAACCATTTTTGTTCAGAAACAGTTCAATGGCATATGAGACCCGAAGTTATTCATAATATGCTCGCGACTATCCCGCAAAGTATGTGTCTCAGATTGTGAAGTCGAAGGTTTTCAATTCTTTCGTTCTTTTTTAAATTTTAATTGAGGTAATAAGATCGCAAAAAAGCCTTCCTCTGGGTAACGTCACCTTTGCAAAGAAAATTTTAAACAAGGATGAGCAAAAATGTTGGTTTTGTATTTTGGGATACGTCTTTTTAGAGTTTCACAATGGATATGTCGCAGGACAATAGTAAAATCAGGCATTTTGTCAAATGCCTGTTGACAAATAGTGAAATATTCTCACTCAGATTGAAGTTTTAATTCTCATCATAATTTTAGGCAAAATAATTCATTTCTCATGTACTTAAGAACTCTTCGTAAAAATGCATATTATACAATAGTCTTTTGCACGATTTTTAGCTCCTGAACGAATATTTATCTCACAATTTTCAGCATATCGTAAAATACAGAAATGTCCAAAATTTTACAATTCAAAAATATAAGCATCATTTAAAGAGGAAGGAGCAAGGGGAGTTTGTAGATTGGATGAGATATTTTCCCCCAAAACATCGAAAAATTGTAAAGTTAGAAGGGGGATGTCCTGGATAAAAAAAAAAAAAAAAAAAAAAAAAAAAAAAAAAAAAAAAAAAATCGAAAAATTGTAATCTCTTCGCCATTTTACAAAATTTCATAAACGGTCAAAATTTGGCTATCTACCTTCGCATTTGATATATTCGTTGCATGAGGGGAGCACACGCCAAACTGTGGCCCGTTCTCTGTTGGTACTTGAACATGACGCACAAAGATATCATCGTCGGTACTGCTCGAGGGCTCTCATAAGTTGATCTCAGACGAGTGTCCGGACATATTTTTCGAAGAGGGTGATGAGATAGAACAGACATCCAGCGGCTGAAAATGTTTCCTCGTTTTTCAGTTTGAGTGTGAGGGTGGGCGATGGGACTGAGTGAGGGAGAATTTAGTGGCTCTTCCCTCATCACCGCAAGTCCTCATGATGCATTGCTCATCTCCTGTCAAATCAAGTCCTCTGATAGATGATAGCAGCAACCTCGGTTGTTTCAAAAATAAATGGATCCGTTTTCTTACGAACCACCTATCGTACAGAAATCTAAGTCGAAAAATAGAAAGCGTATACGTTATCGAGGTTTAAATTATTGAGAGTCCACTGTACTTAGCTGACCGTTAAGATCCAAGTTCAACCGAGAGTTCTACCCACAAGGATAATCTTTGATACGGGTTCAATCACTCAGAAAAGAACTGTGACTGCAGTGCACAAGTTTAAAATATCAGTCAAAATGTCTTTCAGCGGGGGAGGGAGAGATCAGTATACATTGCAGAATGGAAGACATTATATACTGTGTTTTTCAGCGTATAAAGATGTAAAAACTGAAACCTTTTTTTCGTTCGTTCTGGATATGAATTGATTCCTATCTGCTGAGCCTCAGTCAAATCAGGACTCATCAATATCTTCTGCTGTTTTTGCGTACGTTATTCTGAGACGCCAAATGGTGTGTGATTTTTTTTTTTTTTTTTTTTTTTTTTGACCTTTTTTGCCATCCCTCCTTCCTGTGCAGGAATTAGGGTTTCTGTGAATGTTTTCGAAAAAAGCTTCGAAAATTTCGCTCACAGCACAGTGCTAGTAAATCGGAAAATTCTATTGATACTTAACCTACAAATTAGTAAGAAAAGCCCTGGTAGATAAATGTTCGTGTCACAATACTCCTTATTGAAGTATGTGTTGTTGAGGTGAGTTTCCCTGCAGCACTCACGTTTACAGTCCCGCCAGTTCATGGACGCTATCCAAACACCGCGCTCGACTTGTCAACAATTAAAAAATGTTTGAATTAAGGGTCTCGCATCAGATGAAACACACACATAGTTTGCACCGGAATAAATGCACCGTAGAGAACACTGTAAACGCTCAGCGGACGGAACTTAACTTAATAAATCCATACTTCAACAAACAAAATGCAAACATAGTTTATTACCAACATCCGCACCCACCCCCTCCTTCTCGTCAACCTGGAACCTTTCCTCGTCCCGGCTGCTATTAATTTAGCTTAGGCAGACTATACCACCGTGCTGAGGAAAAACGTCGTATGAACATTCGAGAGTTGCCAAATTTCCTTCGCTAAACTGTTAATCACTGAGGAAATTTACGAATATTTTTGCCTAAAGTTTTCAGGAACTTTGGGTCAAATTGCGAACAAAATCATCTGAAAAATTTGAAGATAATAATATTCATAATTTTACCGGGAAAGTCGTGTTTTATCAGAGGAAATTTGGCAACGCCTGAAGGTTCGTTCGGCGTTTTTCCTCAGCGCGGCACTATAGGGGTGTAAACATTATGCAAAATTCGCACCCCCACAAAAAATAAGTATGAAGAAGGATACACAACAAAAAAATGAAAAAAAAACCGGGGTGTTTGCATAAACCATCGCCGATTGAATCCCGTATTTACCACCAGGTAACAAGCGCTCATTGTTTGGAATGGGGGGGGGGGGGTTGGAGCAGGGAAAAAACTAAAGGTTTATCGGCCCCGACAGTAATGGTACACGTTTAAACCCAACGGTATCAGTAATATTTTGAACACGCGTATTTAAAACGCGGGGAGCGAAGTCAAAGATAGATTGCGAGCGGACACCTCGATGCGTGTAGGGGGGACGGGGGGGGGGGGAGCGCAAGCGGTTTAAACACACAATAGCGGTCGTATAATTGGAGGGGGTCAACGGGAGGCTAATGAAGTGGGGTCTCGGATTTGTTTCAGCAGGTGGAGAGCGCGCTTGTTTTATTTTATTATTTTATTCGACGCCACTCCGTTCCTGGCGCTGGAGCAACCGTGAATGCCGAATCGGATTTGATATTAACGTTTTTCTTTCAGATTGATTGCAAAATATTTTGAAACTGTCCATCAGTAATACTGCCGTGCCAAGGAAAAACGCCGTATGAGCCTTCAGACGTTGCCAAATTTCCTTTGACAAATCGTGAATATCCGGGAAAATTTTTGAATGTATTTTTTCGGATTTTTTAGAGAATTTCGTTCGTAGTTTGATCTAAAGTTTTTGAAAATTTCGATGAACTCTAGTCATAACTCTCCTCAAAAATTAACATTTTAGTGGAGGAAATTTGGCAACTCTTGAATGTTTATACGGCGTTTTTCCCTAGTACGGTAGAATACGAGAAGAGCTGCAAGTGACACTGAAAAAAGATAAAATCCACGTGAAAAGCATTGCCTTGAGCCTTTTTAACACTCTTCTAGAACCCCTAAGGATACTACTGGAAAATGAATCAGTGAGAACGAAAACACACCAACTCGAAAAAATGAAGACGGACAAAAAACTGCACAGTATAGGTGAAGAAAATAGTCTGAGAAAAAGATTTTTGGTCCTAATAGACCGGTGCTTGAGGACACTTTCACACTTTTGCCTTTTTCGTGACTAAAAAAGATCCTATGAACTTGAAATTCGTCATAATGAAGGAGCGAGCTGAATTGGTTCTGCTGAAGCTTTTTGCCCATAAAATATTTATAATTGGTCGAGTAATCGCGAAACATCTAAAAAATTCACCGTGTCTATGTGAAAGGTGTACAGATCGAGCATTATTTACACATTTTTCAACTTCAGCCATCGTCATTTTTTATACGCGCACTGTCCTTTTCCTTAGGACACCAGGCTGCATAAAACCCGTGCTAGAAGGACACCGGGGCTGCGGGGGGTTGAAGCATGGGTCAGCGCTCCTTTCCCTGTCGGACTGGGTCCAGTTATCGATCTTATGCATCCGTGTTGGTTTTTCCCGCCGTTTTTCTCTCCATCCCGCCGCTAATTACCCGCACGCACCTGGGCACCCTGCTCCCTTCCTCCCCCTCCAACCCCTTCCGACCCCCTCGCTTACCGGTGATCTTCTGGTGCAGGTTACAGCGTTCATTGTTTGACCTAGATTCTGCAAAGTGGCATTTGTTGCATACGCATCAGGAAAACACTGACACCACAAAAATATTCGGGCGTGCCTTACATCATTTTTTCGCTATCTAAAATACTGCCGTGCGAAGTAGAGTACCTGCTTAGCGAGAGGATGTGAAACTCCGAAAATCCATCAGGCCTTCACCGATGCTTCTGCGATTATAGATAGGGCCCTGAAATGCATAAAAATGAATAAATATGAATTTCAATGATCCAGGACGATTTACTAATACTATTGTCACGAACCGTCGTTTATAAAGCAAGTATTTGACTCTGTTTTTGCATAAATTTACTCATTTTTGCGGAAGAACGCTCATTTCTGTGCATCCTTGGCCACCTTGGTTAGAATTGGAATTTGCAGACTCTGCAGACTGGCAGTGAAATTTTGTGGGTTAGAAGTTGGTTAGAAGGATGGCTGCACCTTTGGGCCCTGAGACCTCCATAAAGCGATCTGTCCATACTCTCGCTATACAGGTACTTTAGTGCTAAGGAAAAACGCCGTATAAACCTTCAGGCATTGCCAAATTTCTTTAGATAAAATACGAAGTTTTAAGAGAATTTGTGAATATTTTTCCTTCAAATTTTCGGACTATTTTGTGCGCAATTTAATCTAAATTATCTGAGAATTTCCAGGAAAATACGCATAACATTCCTCAAAAATACATATTTTATTCAGGAAAATTTGGCAGCTCTCGAATGTTCAGACGGCGTTTTCCCTCTGAACGGCAGAACGGACGTTTGAAGCTGCTTGCATACCGTGTAACTGAACATGAAAATTCCTCATACTTCATCCCTTAAACTTGGCGAGGCCAAAGCCAAAATAAAGCTTGACATTCAGTCAAAATGGAAAAAAATCTGCAACTCAGTTGCCTCTTTGCCTCAATGAAATACACAAAAGCAAAATTTTATCATGCTAGCAACAAGATGAATGACGTCCTTAACAGAGGCGTGGCGTGCTTTGCGATATATCGATTATTATGTCATTTAAACCTATGGAAAAGGATCTATCAGAGTGTTCGCAGCGAACAACTTCATAATCGATTCTTTACCATAGCTTCAAATGGCATAACAATCTATATATGGCAATTCACACCACGCCAACGGTCGTTGAACGATAAGCTCATCAGAATAACCATATTGTAAGAACAAATGGATTACATTTTGCAACTATCTCTGTCTCCTCCATAAAAGCACCTTTCTGCTTAGGGAAACCAATGCCACATATGTTGTTTCTAAAACGAGCCAGAAAAAGTGGTTCCTTATTGCAAAATGTGGTCCAAATATTCTTGGCACGGTTACAAAATATTTAACTGCAATTTTAAAGTTACAGACTCTCTGCATGGACATCAGCTGATCATAATCCTCGCAGTGTTTTTCCTATTTTTCCAGCATGCATATCCAACCTCCTCCACACCTAACGATTCCCTTCCTTCAATGATTCACGTTGTAGTTAGCCACTGCGTAACACTAGGTCGTGGCAACATCGAGTCATGATGAGTAGTGACCGAGCTAAAACGCGGGCTGCGCGCCAGTTTTGGACAGAACCGTAACTTATAAAGTAAGCCATAACAATGTAGACAACGAACAGCGTCCCCACGGCCGCCCCCAGCCCCCGTTCCAACCCCCGAATAATTGTCGGTCGGCTGTAGATTTTAGTTATATGGCCAGCGTCCACGAGCGGCAAATGATCGCTCTAATTTGTAATCTATGATTGAATGCGGTTTTCTCTCTCGGCCCGCAAACCCCCTCCCCTCCCTCCTCCTCAACCCCCCCCACCATTTTACACCACCCCCGCCGTGTCATTCGACCTAATCCCTTAAGCCCTGGCAAGGTTGAAGGTTATGATGTCGCTAACGTTACCGTTTTCCTGACCTTTTTTTTCCCTCGCCTATCAATTTGATTGACCTCGGACCGGGGCGGAGGGGGGATGGGGGATGGGGGGGGGGGGTGCGGCCCGCTAAAGCCGGCGCATTATAGCTGCCTCGCAGACTTGAGTGCCCCTGATTTATCCCCTCGTTGCGACCCCTCATTATGTAATGCACTTTATAATCCGTGTTATCCCATGTGAAGACAGTCCGAGCACCTCCACCCCTCCCCCCTCCCCGGACCTGGCCGTAGGATGATACGCCGACGATTAATCTTTAGCTTTTTTTAATAAGCTTTTTAATCGTTTTTTGATGTTGACGGGATTTTATTATTTTTTTTTTTCATTTTTTTTGCGCCCTTCTCCCTTTATGACGAAATCCGCTCCCCTTTATGCGATTTTTAATGCGGGACCCGGATTACATCAAAGTAGAGTGTCGCATCGGAGAAAATTTTTTTTTTCGGAAATGAAAACAAACGGCTTTAACGGACATCATTAATATAAACTTCGAAGGATTCAGACTTTCAGCGATTCCACCTTTTTCTATTTCACTTGAGAGGTTGCCAGATTGTGCGATAAATGTGAATATTTTACATGGATTTGAATTGGGAAAAGTGCTAAAAAAGCAACTTATCTGGCAACAATAGAGTTCGGGAGGGACGAGAGGCTGCCTTCCTGGGAAAACCCATGATTTAGCCGGAAATGTCATTAAAACAATTGATTCCGTTTGAAGCATCAATTGTATACTAGGGGAAAGCTATTTTAAAATTGTAAATGGACCAAGATGCTACAAAAAAGGAAAAAGGAAAGGGAAAGGAAATGAAATGAGGATATGATTACTGATATGCAATCAGAGAGAATAAAACAAAAACATCAGAGAAATTTATATGCGATGAAAATATAAGAAAAAAACACGAGTGGGCTCATTGCGATTCGGAACTCGAACTATACTATCGTTGAGCAGTTTTTAGACCCCTACGCCACCGATAATCTTTTTAAGAGGTAAAGATGAACTTTCGCTACTTCAGCAAGTCAAATCGCGGAAGGAGATCCATGAATTGTCTTTTTCCGCCACCCGATGGGATGACTCCCAGTCAAATGCGCTTTTGAAGAAATGATCGATCCCCATCATCGCTTCGTCTCCACACATCTATTCATGTGCGAATGATGGCACGCTCCGGCAACAAGGCTCTGTGACGAAATCATTTTTGCCTCCAGAGTCTCCAAAATGTATACATTTTAGTGATCAAATGTCCAATCACTGAGAAAAATGGCTCGCGGAGCGAGCCGAATGTCACTCGCGTAGCGAGTGATCGGGGGTCCAGGGGGCGCAGCCCCCTGGCTGGCCGTGACGGACGCGCTTGCGCGTCCAGAACGGCTAGTTCTCATTGTGTAAGATCAATGAATGAGGAACCCTTCAAGCCGCAAAATAGTGTGTCACACTTAAAGTTCTTTTTTTTATAAATGAGGGAAATGACCAATGAATTCTTTCGGTATGCAGACACAAGGTCCACAGCAAAAATGTCCATAAGCAAAAAGTCTACATTTAAATGTCTAGAACTAATAAGCCTACTACGAAAATTTCTGCAAAGAATAATGTCTTCTACAAAAAAAGTCTATACTCAGAAAGTTCACTTCTGAATGGAATAGGTAGAGTAAAATATAGCGTGAAATAAATTTACGTTGCTATGTAAACTGCTATGGAGAAAACGCGGGAATTTTGTACATTCCTGCTGATTTTTCCCCATTGAGAGTTAAAAATGTTTGAGAAATGACTGTTGTATCTATGGAGAAGAATCATCGTGTATTCATTTTCCGTTAAGTAATAGACGCGTTATATGTAGACATTTACTTTCTAAGGCATTCTAAAAGTAGACTTCTTACTGTGGACATTTTGACTATAGACCAAAAATTGTAGACATTTTTTGAGTAGACCTTTTTTTCGTAGACCTACTGTCCGTGATTCATTCTTTCATCGAGCACGTATGACTTTTGGAAAAATTACAGAATTTCATTGCGAGTGCCAGTTACATTGCGATTTTGGCCTCTTTGCTACGACATGATTATTGCAAGGATTGGTGGAGGAACTCCTGTATTCCTCTATTATAAAGGAACTACTGACCAGTTTTGAGTCGCTTAACCCACTCAAAATAGTGAGAACAACTCATACAATGATCTTGGTGAACTTTACTTAGCATCAGGGTCGGATTAAGGGGGTGGCCACATGGACCGCGGCCCATGGCGGCAAATCTAGGGGGCGGCAATTGTTGGGAGCGTCAAATTTTGCATTTTTTTTAAATGTGGGTATAAAAAAATCGGATTTAGAAAAAAAAATTACAAACGAAAAAAGGCGATAAAATCTCTCATTTCCTGAGAGTATGGTAATTTCTAATTTTGTTGTCTTTCAGTGATACAAGTGACAGCACCTTTAATTAGTCGAGTTAAGAAAAAAACCAAACACGCAATCTGGCCGGACTTGAGATGAAAAGGAGAAGCCCTCGGCGCGCCGATCGATCGGCATGTTACACATATTAGCGCCTACAAGACTGCACGAATACTTCACACATTGCATAAAACACAGTGCGGCCACTGCGGTCAGCGTGAAACGGATATAGCACGTGCAATAATGCATGAATACTTCATGCATTGCGTCAAACACAGTGCGTTCAGCAGCGGTCGGCGTGAAAATCATAGTACGTACAAGACTGTCGGAATACTTCACGCATTGCGCTAAACACGGTGTGGTCTGCGCGGCGCGATGGTGGTTAAAATCATTAAACCACATTTATGTTTGTTCTTTCATGATTTTTTCGTTCATTTCTTATAAATAGAAGGCCTTGTTTACAAAGAGATAGGTTTACGAAACTTAAATTTCGCGCAAAGTTCTGTGAATTTTTGCTAGTAGTGTTGACAGGGCTTTCCCAAAAAATGTGTCCAACACGAGTAAACGCGGCTTAAGCACCCCTCCCCCGCTGGCACGTTCACTTGATGGTTTTTATTGATGATTCAAAACGAATAGAATGGGGGCGGCAAGATACATGCGGCCCATGGTCGGAAAGTAGGCAAATCCGACCCTGCCTAGCATACCAAAAGTTTCGGTGCAAGGTATACCGAGTTTAAAACAAAATTTTAGTTAAATCTTTGCTCTGTCCGTGATGAAAATCGCAGAACGCACCTGACTTACTCGTATGCAAGATGACACAGAATAAACACAGATCAACTCAAACAAAATCTGTGAATCTAGCGTTCTTCAGTATGTTATCAGGTATCAGAAATGTCCAAAAAAATTAATTCGGACGCACACTGGACTAGTTACAACCAAAATCTGGTTTCTAATTTAACCGGCCTCGCACACTCTTCAAATTGAAAAATGAACCTACGCTGGGGGGGGGGGGGACTTCGGCCATGGAACCGTACTTACATATCGTCAGTGTTCCGGTCGCAGAGGCCAGAAGTTCCGGATGCAGCACCCGGAGCAGTCGAAGCAATGGCTCCAGCGCCCGAAACTCTCGGCCTCTGAGCCCGGGACGGGCGGTATGTCTATATAGCCCGCGACTCTTTTTTCAGTGTCGCAATAACTTTTATTCATCATACGAGACCGAAGTAGGGTGTTCTTAATGTGTGGCAACCCTGGTGCGCGGGGGCGGGGGCGGTTTTGCACGAGACGAAATTGAGAGCTGAATATAAGTGGGCGGATAATGCAATTACCAAACTCTGTCTGAATGCTGAAAATATTGCTAAGCCCGACTTTGCACAGTTCCGGCACGTAGCTCTATTCAACGGAGTCTTAACTTGGGCGCGCATCGACCATCATGCGGAAAGAAAACGACCCGACCATTATAATTCCCGCGGATTGTTAATACTTTCGCGGGCCGCCGGGAGCGCTGGCGTCGCAGTCGCGCATCTTATCCTTCAATTATTAAGGCGATCGTCTCAGCGCAATGGACCGGCGAGGATTAGTTCCTAACTTAAATCGAGTTGCATTCTGCGCCGTATGCCGTCTAATTCCATCGATCGGCGCCAGAGGGATGTAATCTCATTTTCACATGAGCCCTCAAAAACATGGAGACTAATGCGTGAGAGAGTCCACACCTAGATGCACATACTGCCATGTTATGGAAAAACGCCGTATGAGCATTCAGGCGTTGCCATATTTCCTTCAATATCAAACAATAGAGAATTCGCTGGTGTCTGAAATTTGATGAATTTAATGTTTAAGTAGGACCAACTGAGTGAACTGAATACGAGGATACCCTTGGTTCATGAATTGAACAATTATTGGAGATGAAGATATGACAAAATGATCTAATCTGCTAAAATACGTGTGTTTAAATGGGAAATGCCGCCAGATGACGTCATTAGGCGGTGAATTTTATCACTTTTAAAAATATTTTTATACTATTTCCCATATCAGAAAAAAATTATAAAAAATACTGTGAAATCAGCTCTTTAAGCACTTTCAGATGAAGCAATAAAAAAGTTGCATGCAAATTCTCCATTTACTGGGAAAATTATGATGATATTTTCTCCAAGAGAATGCCTACATCATTCATTTAGTCTTCCTTCAGAATTCGCTCCGCACGGAGAAGAAAAATCACAGAAGTTATTAAAAATTGATGTTGAGTAGTTGTCCATCTAAAAGATAAAGTATGGAAAGTCCACAACTTTCTTGACCGAGCTACGTGGTTTGGAAGTTTCACCCTCGATATTCATATATTCCGTAAATAAACAGAGAGAGTATAATTACATTGAGATTTGGGGGGGGGGGGAATGGTGAATAAAGGGAAGGAGTAAGGCATAGGAACACAGAGAAAATTCAATCAGTTGAGAGAGTCTGAAAAGTGGAACCGTATTACAAAATAACTCCCACAGAGTATCACAGAATTGACTGAAGAGCCTTTAATCAAACCGTGAATGTATCATGATTCCGCATTCCTCTCCCTAACCATCGGCTGAGCAGGAAATTGGAAATCTGGGGGTCGCTCGAAGCTATTAAAAAATCATCCAAACCGCCTGCTGACCGGTGGTGGATTATTCATACATCTATTAGCCCTCGAGTTTACAATGACATATACATATTAGAGCGGAATTCACTGGACAGGAGATGCTGCAGTGACGAATCTGCTCCAAATGCTGGGAAAGTTAAGGTATATATACTCTCGGCGTGGTTATTATCAAGAGTGTGCACTGGAAAAAAAAAAACACATTGGATTCTAGAAGTCCATACTCTTGAAAACATTGACAGGAAAAAGGACTCTTGAGTCAATCGGATTTAAGCTTAAATATCAAAAGAAAATCCGCTACAAATTAAGAGGCTTGGTTCCTGATTTAAGCTTAAATCTGAATTGAATCAAGAGTATTTTTTCTTGTCGATGTTATTTAAGAGATTGGATTCTAGATCCAATGTGTTTCTTTTTTTCTAGTGTGGCAAATTCCTGAAACTCTTTGATCAAGCGAACTAAGAATTCATGACAAATTTTGGTTCTGCTTTTGAGAACTATAGTTTGTGGACAGTAACACAAACTAAGCGCAGAAAGTTTCAGTTAGTGTAGAGATGGTTAGTGCAGCCTTTCTCAACGGTCACCTGTCGCGCGGTAAGTAAATACTGTCAGGAATACATGTCGACGGTTATACTGTCAAACAACGTATCATCTTGTTTCTAATTTCAATCAGTAAGTGGATGGTTATACATCCCTGAAATATAAAGCAAATTTTATGAATACTGAATTTAGAATCTTGCTGTATATCCTCAATGACACATCACTCCTCTTTTTTTCGAAGTATGTGATTGTGAGTATTCCGTGTTGCGGTGTCTAATACTGCCATGCTAAGGCAAAACGCCGTATGAACCTTCAGGCGTTGCCAAGTTTCCTTTGATAAAACACGACATTCCCGCGCAGGGCCGGATTTAGGGGATGGCCACATAGGCCGCGGCCCATGGCGGCAAATTTAGCGATTTTTTTAAACATAGCTATAAAGAAAAATCGGATTCAGGGAAAAAATTACAAACGAAAAAAGATGACAAAATCTCTCATTTCCCGAGAGTATATCTCTAATTTTGTTGTCTTCCTGTGATACAATAGACAGCACCTTTAATTAGTCGAGTTAAGACTAAGAGAGAAACCGAACACGGAATTTGGCCTGGAACGGCGCGGCGCAGAGAGCAATGATGACGAGAACTTGAGATGAACAGGAGAAACCCACGGCGCGGCGCGGCGGGTCGGCATGTAACACATATTAGCGCCTACAAGACTGCATGAATACTTCACGCATTGCGTCAAAGATAGTGCTGTCGCTGCGGTCTGCAGCGGGCGGCGTGAAACGCATAGCGCCTACAAGACTGCATGAATACTTCACGCATTACGTCAAACTTAGTGCGTGCGTACAGCAGCGGTCGGCGTGAAACGCATAGCGCATACAAGACTGTAGGAATACTTCACGCATTGCGCCAAACACGGTGCAATCAGCGCGGCGCGGCGGCGGAAGTTAAAATTATTAAAGCACATTTATGTTTGTGCTTTCATAATATTTTCGTTCATTTCTTGTAAATCGAAGGCCTTGTCCACACAGAGATAGGTTTACGGAACTTAACTTTCGCGCAAGTTACGTGAATTTTTGCTAGTAGTGTTGACAGGGCTTTCGCAAAAAATGTGTCCAACACGAGTAAACGCGTCTTATGCACCCCTACCCCTCCGGCACGTTCACTTGATGGTTTTTACTGATGTTTCAAAGCGATTGAGAAGGGGGCGGTAAAATACAGGCGGCCCATGGGCGGCAAGCAAGTCAATCCGGCCCTGCATTCCCGGTAAACTTGCGAATATTTTTCTTCAAATTTTTCAGAAAATTTTGTTCGCAGTTTCACTCAAAATTCATGATTTCAGGTAAAATGCTCATATATTTCCTTAAAAATGAATATTTTAGTGAAGGCAACGTGGCAACTATCGAATGTTCATACGGCGTTCTTCCGGACACGGCAGAATAGGTATTTGTCTCCGTAAATCTAAGAATTGCTTCCCCCATACTCACGGCTTTAGTCCTTGATCAAAATATACACGTGTCTCGCGAAAAGCAAGAACAATTGCGTTTGCAGCAGCTCACAGAAGCAAAATGCCGAGGGAGACTCCAATCGAGTAAAACATTTGTAAGACTTTGGTTTCTTCCTTTTTTAATGAGCTTTTTCAATGACTGCAAAACAAAAAGGTTTTGAATTTACGGGAAAAGCTGAAGAATTGGTATCTACGAAAGCAACGGAGACTATAAATGGGACACTCAGGTCCTTTGAGAGTCCCAATACACGCTCGACAAGCTCTGAAAGATCAAAAAAGTGCAACCACTATCGAAGAAACAAAGTTCAAAGACTAATGACAATACCGAGAGCAGTCTTGGCTGGTATTGTTTTCCGTATTCAAAGCCCTCTGCACGGTCTCCAAACCCAGCCGGAGAATCCTAGCTCTCTTCTCAAGATGCAACAATGCTTTGTGAATTGTTTTCTTTCAGACGGTGTACATTTGGCTAAGAAAAAGATCATTTCTGTCATTTTTACTCGTAAATGCTGGAGAAAGGAGCTTGACATGTTCACACCGGTATGTGTACCTATGCCGGTATGTGTGCCGGTTGTATCTTTACGTAAAGTTGTCAGACATTTTAGTGCAGCCAAATTGTCCTGTTAAGTCTGCCTGAACGCACCTCTAGTGTTTCTGAGCTGAATGGCCTCGCAGGATGCGCATTTAAATCAGTAGTTTGTGTTTCGGGAATGTTATACACCCCCTACCCTTTTTTCTGTGCATTTCAGGCTACTTTCACCTTACCATTTAGAGTTAATTGATTGAGAATCAAATAGATTTTTGATGAATTTTGTCAAAGTATATCATGATTTTAAGAGTTTCCTCTCAGGTCTGATGTATTTTCTTAAAATATTAAAGTATAATCATACTAACTTTTTTCTCACTGAAAGGGAAATTAAACTTGAATTGGTCTCCCCGCCTGCGTTTTCCTACAAGAGAGAATCGAAAAAAAATCACGTCCAATAAGTGAAATAGGCAAGGAACGCAGCGCAGCGTATAGTGTTGATATCAACGCTGGGATGCAACTATTCATACTCATGTCAATGTTGCCTACTCGAAAGATTGAAGGCGCTTGTGTTACTGAAAATGCTTGTTTTTGTTTTTTTTTTTTTTCGCTGAGAGTGGCAGCTACAAGCTTTTAATTTCATTTCAAAGGAACCTGCAACTCACTACAGCGAAATCGAAGAGCACTCGGGGAAAAGCAGGACTGAGGACAAGTTAGTATTAACCCGGAGAAGGTTGCCAAGTTGGATATTTAACACGGGTTTAAATGAGGAAGAATCAGATTTTTAAGCACCACCTGGCAATGGTGACCCCGATCGAGGCGCGAAAACTTCCGAAAACTCGAAAAAGCTCGTTTGGAGCCGCTAAATAATGACCGTTCGTAAACCGAATATTCGGGGCCCTGATGAAAGCGGTGCCCCCCTCCCTCCGTAACCCCCCTCCCGGGAGGAGGAAGGGCGGCCTCCCGAGATCGAGAGCTTTGATCGACCATCCGGAGAGACGGGAAGGAAAACGGAACCGGGAACTATTACGACCCCGTGGCCTTTGCGCAAAAACCGCGTATGTTCACGCGCTTCCCTATTACAGTTACGCGGTTCTTCCTCCGCGGGGCAGATTAATACTGCGGACGGCGCGCGGCGAGCTCATTCATTTTTATTGGCCCGCTCTTGTTCTGGCCTTTGAGCGGCTCCACCGAGGGAACCCGGTGGATGGGGGGGTGGGGGAGGGGGGGCTAAATCTCGATGAAGGTAGCTGATAGTTGATAAATAAGCGATGGATGCGCAAAGGCTTGATTCAACTTAAATAATCAAACTTGAAGCGAACCTATCGAACTTTTTATCAAGTCCATGATTTTATTTCCCCCGCTTTGTTTATTTATGTTTCATTTAAAAAAGCGCGGAATGGATATAGATAGCGCCGGGCGCTCCTGAGCCCGGAAAACTCGGATACCGATAGTCGGATCGGGCGCGAAAGTTAATTTTTCGCTCGATGGAAAAAACGCATGGCCGTTTGATATTACAGTAAGGATGCACGGAAAAAAGCGCAGAAATTGTTGGATGATACGGGCATTTCCAATTAATTGGGGTACTACCTCATGTCCTTACCTCAAAATTACCGACATGTTCGTCAGTGTTCGAAACTCACATTTGAGTCTCAGTAGCCATGTGGCGCATCAAGCTCGACTTTTAAAACGAAGATTTTTTAGGGGCCAAATTCACTTTTTGTCTGTACATCACGGCGCATTCAGTGAAAATTAGACGCAAGATGTTTTAGTTACAGAACTAGTGGCTGTAACTTGAGAGAGCTATCGAAAAATCACCTAGGTAACAGAAATATTGGGATTTTTCGTAGGGGGGGGGGGGGGCATTTTTTTTAAAGGGCCAGGTTGGCGCAGAGCCCTCATTTTTTAGGCGCCATGACAGATTTCTTAGGCGCATTTCGCGCGTTGGCGCCTGTGAGTTTCGAACACTGATGTCCGTACTCTCTTAAATTTACGTATTTTAGTCATGGTTGTGGAAAGCGTTTCATAACGTTTCAGTCTTCTGCCCCTGGAAGTGCTGAAGTCTCGATTAAGGAAGTCCTGAGAAAGTAATCCGAAGCACAAGATTCCAAGCTTCCTGGCTACTAGCTTCCAGGTGGCCACGATGAAGTATACGCATCCTCGGCGAGTGCGTCTAATGGTCACAAATTGCCTTAAAAAATGGCTTTTTTTTTCGCTATGAATCCGTGAGAAGCCTCGCTCGAGCCGGCAACCTCGCCTCATCGCAACGCTGTGATTGGCCGGTTCCCGATGACGAGCTCCCGCGACGACCGCGAGGGGCGCTGCGGTGTCTTCGAATGTCATTATTCGCGATCGAATTTACATGAATTATCCGTTTGATTATTCACAAACTGACGAGTATATGAAGCATGTAATATTCAAAACAGAGTATTATTTCATTTATTATTCATAACGAACATTGAATGAGAAATGCGAGCCGCCGCCGCCGCGCCGCGATTCAATTCGCGCGACTCCGGGCGAGAGCTCCGCTTCCCGTTGCCAGATCGTAGAGAAAATTCTCTAAAAGGGTAACCTAGGATACAAGCATAGAATGGAGGTGTTGCATGTGTGAGGAATTTGCGATTTGACTGTTGATTCTTATGTAAAAGTTTGCGAGAAACACGATGGTGCCACTGGTTGACTCTGAAATCAACTCCCAAGCTAAAAAAAAGCTCTTAAGTTGAGGCCAAAATGGAGGGGATATCCCACGCTATCCGAGAGTCCACCTCTACGTCAAGACAAACTCTCCAAGCAAAGATAGGGAGCGTGTTTCTCGCGAACTTTTACATAAGAATCAATGGTCAAATCGCAAATCCCTCACACATGCAACATCTCCATTCTCTAAAAGGGTAACCTAGGATACAAACATAGAATAAATAAACTACGTCAAGCAAAAGCTCCGTAAGAACCAATGTTAACATTTTTCTGCCCAGGGTCGGTCAATCTTCGTACTTATTGAAACCTGATTAGCATGGAGAAAAAAAACTTCGTGCATAGGACCCGAAGTTGAGGTCATATGGATCTCTGAAGTTTTCTGATCACGCATCCGAAAACTTGAGGTGGAGCTGCCGAAGCGCGGGTCAGACATCGAGGCACTTCGGTAGGTACCGGAGTACTTCAGATGTCTGACACGAGCCCTTCGATATATATCGAAGTACTTCAGATGTCTGATCCGAACTTCGGCAGCTGGACCTCAAGTTTTTAGATACGTTATCCGAAAACTTTGGAGATCCATATGACCCCAACTTCGAGTCCCACGCATAAAGTTTTTTTCTCCGTGTGAGGTTAACTTACAATTATAAAATTGGAAAGAAACATTAAATTTTCAGCAACTTTACAATATATCTCCAAATTAACGGTAAATGAATGTAAACAAATCTCTTTCACTTCCTAAAAATGTTTGTATCCGTCATCAGTTGGCCTCTCCAGAGCGTCGACATGCCGCAGACGTAAACAGTACTTATTGACTCAGTTTCGCTGCGATGACATAAAAATGGCGGTGACTTTCGCTTCTATTGACGTAGTCTATTTATTTAAGTATACAAGGGAGTTTTTTCGCACGGTCGAAAATGATCTGATCGTTCAAATTCACGTGTCTCATGTTGTGGGCAATGCCAGGGGTAACGCGGGGCGCAGTGCTGTGGGACGAGAGTGATATGAAAGCAAGTCAGCCTTCAATTTTTAGCGTATGCAATACGGACGATCGTAGGACACGAATAGTTGCATCCGGGCGTTATTATCAACTTGCTGGTGGTCGCGGCGTGTGGGCTGTAACGGGGAAGGAAGGTTGCATTGAGGTGAAATATGGAAAAAAACGAAATTAAAGGTGAGTTTGGGGGGGGAGGGGTTTCTTTCAGCCGAGTTTGGACTGAGGATCCTTTTTTGGTACAAATGTTGAAAATTATACGACAACACCCGTAGAACTATTCTCATTATGCAGCTGATGTTGTTATTGTGAATGTTGGCTTACAACAATTCATAGGTTAAATAAATGAATTGCTTGGGGCTTCCCTTTCTTTTTTTTACAGAACATCTGTAATAGCAAAATTAGGAAAGCAAGATCAATGGACGCATCACTGGGTCGCCGGCTCTGTGTGATGGAAATCAACGCACCTTCATTTTCTCACATGGGCAACACACATAACCGTCGAACGCGCATAGTTACGCACGTGCTAGGTGCTAGGTTGCTTGTGTTCTTATATCAACGCGCAACATCATAGTTTACAATAGAGTATTGATTCATAGTCCCGTATTTGTGTGTCTTTCTAATGCAGAGGAGCAATGGCCCAGTCTGTTCTGTTCTACCAAAAAAAAAAAATAAAGAAAAAAAAAGAAAACAAAGAAAACAAAATATTCACTTTTTCTAGGGTCAATTTCTCAATTTTACCAAGACTACAACTTAATATTTCTAAACTGTATGATGTGAAATTTATGGTTTCTGCACCTCAAGCGCGCTCGAAGCGAGTTTTGAGTATGAGATTTGTGTAAAATTGTGTAAGAGGCAAATTGTGAAAAAAGAAGAAAAATAAATAAATTAACACAGAATCAG
Organism: Bemisia tabaci; assembly: GCF_918797505.1. NCBI lineage: Eukaryota > Metazoa > Arthropoda > Insecta > Hemiptera > Aleyrodidae > Bemisia > Bemisia tabaci. Next base: position 33,413,308 of record NC_092799.1, read on the forward strand.
TGAACTGTTCACCTCGCGGATATCCATCAGGAGCTGAAACGGTATTTTTCACACAAGAGATCAACACCAAGGCTTTAGCGTAAATTAATGCACTCTACAAATCAACCCTCTTAGCGTCCCTACTTTTATTTCTGTGTATTAGCCTTTACGAGTATATAGTTTCATCCGTGGGAATTGATTACTCATAAAATCATAACACATACCGAGCTTCTCCATGCAAGATTGAATATCAAAATGTAAGATTATATTCGCCTATCAAACCATCTCTAACTAGGTAAACAGAAACTGTACGTAAATACATAAAAAAAATGAGTACAAGCTTAATCCCGAGCTCTTGTGCTTATGCAATTGTGTTCATATTTCTCTACTAGGTTTGAATAGAATCTACCATCAATCGCATTTGCCTGGCGGGGTTTTTGGTTTCCCTCGGTGTCAATGAGATTTTCAACGGTCGTTAAAGCTGAGCATCTATTCACAGAGGTTTATTATCGCCGTACAAATCGATATATACTCAGAGAGGAGATTCAAAAGACTCCTAGTGGGGAGTAGAGGATTAAAATAGGGAGAGCTCCATGGGGTAGAACGGTGGCAACTTACAACATACCGGCAAAGATCCACGTTAATGGATCAAAAATCAATAAAGTGCCGTATGAAACACACAAAAAAATGTGTTTTATTAAAATCCAAAAACATTTACTTCAGAGTACTCATTGCTGAATTTCAACGATTGGGACGTAAAGTCGTTTTCTCCGCGGCGGAACGTAACTCCAACACCCAAGGTTGCAAAATTGACTTAAACGTACGGCTCAATTTTTTTATGAAAGTAAGACATTGGAATATCTGTCCGCAAAAAAATTGATGCAACTTGAGAAAATTTTGAACTTTGAAATAGAGTTACGTTCTTTTGTCCGGGAAACGGTAAGTTCCAATCGATGAAATTTAGCTTTGGGTATTCAGGAGTATTTTCGGTTGAAATAGCTCATTTTTTGGGCAAAATCAGAGGGATTATTAGAGAAAGTTTCAGTCAAATACTTCTGACCGTTTTCTAGTAAAAATAAAATTAGTGGAAATTTTCCGACGTTGACTTGTACTGCCATGCAAAGGAAAAACGCCGTACGAACATTCGAGAGTTGCCAAATTTCATTCGATAAAATGTTTATTTTTTAGGAAAGTTAGGAATATTTTTCTTTCACATTTTCAGAGTCTTTAGGTAAAATGGACCACTAGACAAGGTACGAATTTCAGCATTCTGATACATGTTTCGTGACTAAAATTTCACGTAAAACACGATGCGCACAACGAAAATTACCGAAATTAACTCCTTACGAAGATATTTTATGATTCTTGATGCGTGAATTCAAACCATCCGCTCATGAAAACTCAATGCTCAACGTGATTCACATCGCGCGCTAAACGTTATCATGGCAGTCTCTGCGATATAAAAGTCTGGCAACCTCGATCTTGACGCTTTGGCTCAGCTGTAGCAAATTGCTTATAGTTTGAACAACTGATGGTGGAAAATGAACATTGCTCGATTGAGAAGCTTGCTGAAACCGTTGCAGTGCACGATTTGACTCACATAGAGCTTTGAGTTTCTTGTGAGCGGGCAGTTCAAATTCCTCGTAACCAATGTGAAATAAAAACGCTAATATCTTTGTTAGGGAGTTGGTTTCAGTAATTTTCGTTGTGTGAATCGTGTTGGGCGTGAAATTCTGGTTAAGAAACATGTATCAGATTTCTGAAATTTGTACCTTGTCTAGTGGTCTATTGTGAACTAAATTATCTGAAAAATTGGGAGGAAAATATGCATAAATTTACCAGGAAATTTGCATTATATCAAGGGAAATTTGGCAACGCCTGAAGGTTCATACGGCGTTTTTCCTTAGCACGGCAGTGCAGTTGCGTTCTTTCCACACGGGGAAACGACGATACATTTCCTCAGAGGTGCTGGCGTTTTGACCCAGAAGAGCCTACATTTAAAATTCTCCGCAGCTCCCGTTTTGATAAATCTGGAACAAAACGGCCTGTCAATATCGCTCTCGTGGCCGAGAAAGGCAAAACAGGAGGAGAAATAAATAAATAGGTGTGTAAAGCCTAGCACGCGGAGCAACAAAGTAAGAGGGAAACGCGGCTCCCTGACTCTGTATTTCATTCATTCTTTGATTTAAAGCTAAAATATTCGCTCCTCCAACACAAGACCGTAAATCCATTTTGAGAGGAGCCTTGCCATTCATATAACTCCACAATGTCCGGGGCTCAATCGAAATTGGAGTTGTGCTCTTGCGTGAACGGAGCTCCGAAATATCCCATCGAAGAGACCCGGAGAATAGCAATAACGTGTTCATATTTCTCCCCACCCCACTTAAATTGTCAAAACTGGACCGAACTCTCAATCGGTCGAATGCGAGGGCAAAGGGCTTATCGGGACGGAAGGAGAAGGAGAAGAAGAAAAATGCAGCGGGCGCTCGCGCGGGTCAAGCGCGTCTCTGTTCGTGGCACAAAAACTTGAAAAATGAAAAGGAGCGGATAAAAAACGGGAGCCGAAGAGGGTATGTTATTGGAGTACGCTGCCGTGCTAAGGAAAAACGCCGTATGAGCCTTCAGGCGTTGCCAAATTCCCTTCTAAAAATCACTAATTTTCAAGAAAATTTGTGCATATTTTTCTTCAAATTTCTCAGATGATTTTGTTCATAATTTGATCTAAAAAGTCTGACAATTTCAAGGAAAAATATTGATAATTTTCCTCAAAAATAAACATTTTATCGAGGGAAACTTGACAACTCTCGAATGCTCATACGGCGTTCTTCCTTAGCACGGCAGTACAGGAGCGCTCCGCCGGAGAGCGGGGGTAGGCAGCTCGTAAAAGTCGCTCGGCGGAGGAATTAATAGAATTCAGGAAGGCAGAAAGAGAAAAAAATTCGGGATGATTGTTCAATACAATTATTCCGCAGGAAACGACTGAGAAAGGCATTCCCCCTCGCGGTTCCGATCGCTCCCCCCGCCCCTCCGCCCTCGAATAGGTCTAATCTCAGCACTTCAATCGCGCATTATGTCAGCGGAGCACTCGCCGGGCCCGACGGATTTCAATTTTGATATGGTTTTATTTCGACTTTTTTATGGGGGAAATCATGAGGCGAAAAATGACTTACAGTATCCCCGACTCCGTGTCCTCCGCTTTCGTTGTGTGCCACTGAGCACCGGAAAATTGCGATCCGATTACTCTAACCCACTTAGGGCTCGTTCGTTTATTTTATGGCTTATTAATCTGTCGGTACATAGATTACTTTTTGCGGGTTGTAGCAGTAGCGTTTTTGTGAAATCCAAGGCTCGAACTTAGATCAAAAGCAATGTATATTGTTCAGGACAGAGAGATAAATAGGTGAAAAGAACACTGAAACAAAAAACACCGGCCGTGGGAGCCGTGCTAGGCTATATAGGCATGCCACCCCCGTGCCGGGTTCAGAGGCCGAAAGTTCTGGGCGTAGCACTCGGTGCTTTCGGCCACTGAGCCCAGAAAAGATGGTATGTCTACACTGAAAAAAAAAACTCCGACCGTGGGAGCCGCAATTACGGCTATAGACATACCGTCCGTTCCGGGCTCAAAGGCCAAAAATTCCAGCTGCTGGAGCCGTAGCTTCGGCCTCTGAACCCGGAGCAATCAAAGCTACCCCTCCAGCAGCCGGAATTTTTGACCTTTGAGCCCGGAACGGACGGTATGTCTATATAGCCCGTAATTGCGGCTCCCACGGCCGGAGTTTTTTTTTTTTCAGTGTACACAGCCCGTAACTCTTTTTTTCAGCGAGGCGAAATAAGACGAGGGCAAAAGTGAAGACAAAGAGAGGGGAGAAGAATAGGAAGAGAAAGGAAAAGCAAGACAAAGAGAGGATAACGCTGAAGAGGGGGAAGAAACTTTGAATGAAAGTTACGGGCTCCAGGCTTAACGGCTGAAAGTTCAGGGTGTAGAGCCGTACCTAGCTAAGACGGCTCCGGGTTCAGTGGCCGCAGCAACGGGTGCTTCGCCCGGAGCTTTTGACCTTTGATCGCGGAATGGACGGTGTGTCTATGTAGCCCGTTACGACTCTCACAGCCGGAGGTTTTTTCAGATATAAGAAGAAGAGGGGATAGAGGAGAAAAGGGAAGTATACACAAGAATCTCTCAAAAATTAAAAAAAAAAGGATGAGGCTATTCGTCGGTACGGTACCGACGGATAAATGGCTATTCGTCGGTACCGTACCGATGAATAAATGGCTATTCGTCGGTACCGTACCGATGAATAAATGGCTATTCGTCGGTACCGTACCGATGAATAAATGGCTATTCGTCGGTACCGCATCGGCGACAGGTGAATTCGTTTCCGCGAGTTGGTGGACCTGAAATTTTGGCAGTTAGAAAAACAAACAGTTCAAGAAATTCATAACAGTGGCATTCATCAATTAAATCAGTGCAATTGAAGTGGCATTCGCGAAAAATATGCAACAAATGAAGAGAAAGTTTACGTTGCTGCTCCATCTGACGAAAATGTCAGTGCAGAGAGCTTCACGAAGCTAAAATTTAAGAGTGAAGTCATTTCACGAGGGCGACCTAAACTGCCAGCAAGACAACTTTGTTCCTTTATTCGCACCGTTGCCGACCGACAATCTGTGGAAAATCCCCCCGAAAAACGAAAACGAAAGAAAACACCTGCAAATGAAACTAAAGGCCCCACCACCCGAAAAAAGAAGCGTTCTTGATGATTCTTTTGACAGAGTAGTACATTTCAGTATTATGATGATTCATTTGACAGTGAAGTACATTTCAGTATTATGATTATTTATTTGACAGAGTAGTACATTTCAGTATTATGTGAGAGTATTAAATACATAAATTAAATTTGGAGAATATTTCTTTACAACTCGTGTTGGGTTTTTTTTTTCCATCTTTCACCCAATTTTTAGCTCTTAACTTCCACCAAAATATCATTAAGAAATCATATCTTTAATATAATTTACGTACTAAAATCAAAGTACGGTACCGACGAATAGCTATTTATTCATCGGTACGGTACCGACGAATAGCCATTTATTCATCGGTACGGTACCGACGAATAGCCATTTATCCGTCGGTACCGTACCGACGAATAGCCACTTCGAAAAAAAAAAACCAAAAAACCCCCGTTAACTTTCATGAATTTTATCAGCTTGATTCATATAAACTAGTCAGTGGCTGCAACTTGAGGATAGAAGAGGAGAAGGAGATAGCTCGTGAGAAATGTTGACGCCTTACATCAGAGCGTACTGTTTGTGCCCGTCTAGACGAGCCCGATAGACAATTCATTCCGGAAATAAAAATGCATGCACCCTTTGTGCGTACCTTGACCAAGACTGGGCGATGACTTGGAGCAGTGTACTCTGGACTCCCTCTTGATGCATTCAAACAATAATAAAATCATGAGGAAAACGACGGCCTAGGCAGGGGCAGGGTGTGCTAACGCGGGGCTGTCAACAACGCGACCCGGCGTCTTACTGTCTTCATTTGTTTACACGTGAATGAGGTCCACGAGTTGCCACGTTTTTCTTCAAGAAGGTACGCGAAGTCACTCGAGTCGCAACGCGAAGGAGCGGGTCATCTGAGAGCATGCACCAAATGCATTCATGTGTCGATCCGTAGAGGATTCCTAGAGGATTCATAGAGGAGTCGGCTTCCTATATGCCATGCCAATTGGCGATTTTGTGAACCACACTGAAAAAAAATCTAGGTGTATTTACAAAGAAAAGGGTAAAATTACCAAGAATTCAGGGTTCTATTTGATCCCAGTTTTTTCTTGGTAAAATTACCATTTATGGAATTGGTAATTTTACCGAGAAATTACGGTAAAATTATTGAACTTTCTCGGTAATTTTACTGGACCTTGGTAAAAACGATAATATTTTTTATCGACTGTGGTAGAATTACCGAGATAAAATGGCAAAGTTACCGGGAATTGATTACCAATAAAAGTGGTATTCTTACCTGAAAAAATAACAGTAAAAATTCCAGTTTTTAGGTAAGCTTACCAGTCTGTCTTAGTAAAATTAACAATAATTGGTAAAAAAAAGTGAGATGGTAAAGGTACCAACGGACCGTGGTAAAAAGCCGAGAATTTTTTTTCAGTGCAATATCATCGATGACATCACTGATTTCACCGACATTCTCTAGGGTCTTTTACCCTTTGGAAAGCTTGTGATCTTTAAAGAAATAGTCCAATGCTCATATGGTCCAATGGTCCTATGCCAATTAGCGTTTTTGTGAACTAATATCATGGTAGTCATCACTGATGTCACAAATGTTCTCTTGGGTCTTTTACCCGTTGGAGAGCTTGTGATCTTTAAAGAAATGGTCCAATGAATTCTTTAGGCACATGAGCTATTTGACACATTTTGTGCCAATAAACGTCACAAATTGCGTGTAAGGAATTGAAATTTTATCCTTTTTATTTCATTTGTTTTTCTCTCTCATCCATTTAAACCTTCAAGTTCACCATTAAAACCCTTCTCCAGGCCAATTCACACGTTGACCCGGGGTTAAACTGCAGGAGCCGAAACACCCCCAAACACCCTCTTTAAATTGAAATTTCCATTTCTATTAAGATAATTTTTGAACTCAGGGCATGGAAGCACAGGAAAGTACCACTTTTCATGAGATTTGGTTCACAACCGTTGCCAAAATTCAGGAAAATCGATTTACTTTCCGAAATTTTGGGGGCCGTAGTCCGACTGGGGGCGCTTTCGGAAACAACTTTACACAACAAAAGAGTCTAATTTTGACGCATAGAACACGCTCTTGCAGTCTGGCCGTTTAACCCTGAATCACCCTGTATATCAGAGAAGTCCGCATGTTCGGAACCACAACCCCTAAATCCAGCCCTGCAAGTAAAAGCGCTCATTCAACGCCTGATTCGAGGCAAGATTAGTGTTTAACTTGACAACTGGGGGTCTTCCGGGCGTCACACACGGAAGACCATTCACATTCCCCCGAATCGACCTAAGACACGCACACACGCGTGGATTTTTCTCCCAGACGCGGGTCCATCCCGGTCCCGGGCGGGTCCATTCACGAGCACGTTATTTCATTCACTTTTGCTTCCACCTCCGCGACTATCAAGAATTTTTCGCTCGATTAAATCTATGATCTTCCACGCAAGACTGCCTGATTGAAGGTAGTCGCTCGGTATTTTCCTCTATCACCCTTGATTTGGTTCGAAATTCTACCTGCTTCCTCCCCAAGATCAGACAACTCCTCCAGTGGCGTGGCGTGAATTGCGATGTATCGATTGTTATGCCCTTTAAACCCATGGTAAAGAATCGATTATTAAGGTGTTCGCTACGAACACCCTGTTTATCGATCCTTTTCCATTGGTTTAAATGGTATGACAATCGATAAATCGCAAAGCATGCCACGCCACTGAACTCCTCACCTCATCGCTTAAATTGTTGTTTTCTGGACGAAAGAGCGTAACTTTATTTTAATGTTGCCAAATTTACCCGCGCAAATTGAGCTTTTACCGGAAGAATTTTGGGTATTTCTGACTGAAAATTTCGTTGATTTTCCTCCTGACGTCTTGCAAAGAACGAGACAAAGTTCGGGATAAACTTGCCCAGATGCATTTCTTGAAAAAATCGAATTGTTTGAGTCAATTATGCGATCTTGGATTGGAGTTATGATTCTTCGTCCGGGAAATGACAACGCACTTGTACCTGCGGCCTTCGCCTGTAAAGATTGCGGTGACTGCTTTAAATTGACTGGAATTAAAGCAATTCGGTCATTATAACTAGGAACATGCTCAAAATATCGCAGAAACAAGAGCTTAAAGTTGCCCGATTGGGTTCCTCCTGGGAGGAAACGAGGGGTAAGTCCAGTAAAAGTGTGGTGACTGGGGGTGCTGCGAGAAATGAGGGAGTGACAACTCTCAGAAACACTATGGGAGAAGGAGACTGTGACGGCTGAATGTCGCAGAGCGCCGGGAGCGTTTTGAAATGACCCTCATGGATGTACTTTTTTTTTTCTTTATTCAAGTTTGTGCGACTTACAATAAGTATGATGTAACAGTTTTTCTTAGAATGAGCTTATGGAAATTGAATGAATTAGAAAAAGTCCACAAAAGGTTTTGATAGCTGCATCTACATTTAAATTTAGGTTTTCCTTTATAATTAATATAGATACTGTTGCAAACGATGCCTTTCTTACTCTGAAGACATTTTTGATTCAAACAATATTTCAGAGCGGAAAAACAGTAATAATCATTTCCAGAGGAAGCAACGCCTCCTATAGCGCGCCGCAAAAACATAAATTGTATTGGGAATGGTGGGCCGAGGCCATCCAACCTTGGAGTTTTTTCGACAAGAAACCTTTTTAGAGTACAATATATGAAGTTACAAAATATGTGAATAATTGTTATTTTTCCAATAAACCAAGAGCATTGACGTGGCGTGCTTTATGCGATTTATCGATTGATCTGTCATTTTAACCTATAGAAAAGGATCGATACTTAGGGTGTTTGCAACGAACACCTTAATAATCGAATCTTTGCCCTAGCTTCAAGTAGAGAAATACTGCGATAATCGATCATTCACGTCTCGCTACTGACCCAGAGGCCGACCCGCAAAAAACTATCAATGAATATTTAAACCTGCCGGAAGGAAAATCCGAGAATACTTTCATGATTTGGATTATAATCGCGAGAGGCAGCTCCATGTTTACGAAATGTCACTCATTTGACAGTATAATAAACAGGCACACGCGATGAAGATGTCATCCCACCTGTTGTTCGATTGCTCATAACGTAGCATTATCGTTAACCTTTAACGCTGTTTCAAGTGTGCACAAAATTTGGTTTTGCGCATTCATATATAAAGAAAAAGTCACAAACGGGTTGAGTTTTGGCTACACCATTTCCACTCCAAGAAATATATACTTAAAAAAAAGTCGATTTTTAACACACGATACGTCACACGATCAGGGCCGGATTTACCTACTTGCCGCCCATGGACCGCCTGTATTTTGCCGCCCCCTTCTCATTCGAATTGAAACATCAATAAAAACCATCAAGTGAACGTGCCAGCGGGGGAGGGGTGCATAAGACGCGTTTACTCGTGTTGAACACATTTTTTGGGGATGCCCTGTCAACACTACTAGCAAAAGTTAAGTTTTGTAAACCTATCTCTGTGTGGACAAGGCCATCCATTCATAAGAAATGAACGAAAAAATTATGGAAGAACAAATATGAATGTGGTTTAATGATTTTAACTTCCGCCACCGCGCCTCGCAGACCGCATTGGCGCAATGCGTGAAGTATTCACGCAGTCTTGTAGGCGCTACGCGTTTCACGCTGACCGCACTGTGTTTGGCGCAATGCGTGAAGTATTCATGCATTCTTGTAGGCGCTATCCGTTTCACGCTGACCGCAAAGATCGCACTGTATTTGATGCAATGCGTGAAGTATTCGTGCAGTCTTGTAGGCGCTGATATGTGTTACATGCCGATCACCGCGGCGATGGCTTCTCCTTTTCATCTCAAGTCCTCGTCATCGTTGCTCTCTGCGCCGCGTGTTTGGTTTCTCTCTTAACTCGACTAATTAAAGGTGCTGTCTCTTGTATCAATGAAGGACGACAAAATTAAAAATTACTACACTTTCAGGAAATGAGAGATTTTGTCGCCTTTTCTCGTTTGTAATTTTAAGCGCTCAACCGATAGGCAGCGCTTTTTTATTTCGACTTGTCTCTAGAATACTAGTATACTAGTGCTAATTCGTTTAAATGGCGCACCAGCTCATCGATGTGTAGGCTTTTTTTTTGGGGGGGGGGGGTCCAGTTTTAAAATAAATAAAGCTGTGATAACCGTATTTTATGCTTTTAACGTAATGCGCGGGTAGTTACGATCGTTTGTCTATAAGAAATTTCCTTAGCGGTAGAGTAATTCTTATCGAAATTGATCGTTGAAAATAAAAGAAGCCTAAAAAAACGCGCCTGATGAGCTCAACGGTGGCTATCATTTTCGGGAAACGAAAAAACGCGTTTACGGTTTCCTTGGTAACCTTTGTTTTCTATCAGCTGATGTTTTATTTCCATTTCCCAGCCAAGTCGACGGAGTTTATACTTCCTTTCTTCACTAAATACATTTACTAACACCTGAGCGCTTTTCTAATACGACAGTATTAGAACTTTCCCGCTTGTTTTGTTCTGAATCCGATATTTTTTTATACCTACATTTAAAAAAATTGCAAAATTTGCCGCCCTCTAGATTTGCCGCCATGGGCCGCGGGCCACGTGGCCACCCCCTTAATCCGGCCCTACACACAATACTCAATTAAAAATTAATGTCGGATAAAATTAATGCAATCCATGGTTGGTCTAATCAGGATTCGGGCTCATCGTATTTGATGTTGATTTCAATACATGTCTTGGGACATGCATATGTATAGATAACGCATGTATAAATAATTGGTGACGTCGGATATGTTTAAGCGACATAGAACTGCATGTATTCCTATTCCGTAAAAATGGAATTCAGTTATGACACTTTCGCTTATGAGAAAGCATGTGAGATCAGGTACGTTACGAACTTCCATTAGAGCAAAAGAAACTGTTACTTCATACCAAAAATGACTCAGAAATTACGATGAGCACATTAGCTACGTCAACAGTTGATTCTTTACCTCACAATCTGATTGGCAAAGTTTATAGCTTTCTATAAATCTTAAAAAGTATACCACAGGAGGGACATATTTGGACGTATTTATGTTAAAAAGAACTATGTAATTTGGGTTTGCGAACAACATACTTCCTTTTGGCACGAGTATGACCCATGCATCTTCCAAATTGTTTGTGAAGACGTTAATAGCCTAGGATGCTGAATGTCTATAAATAAAGTAACTAACTAACTAACTCTTATTCAATTACTCAAATCAGGCATTTACTCAAACAAACAGGCAAACATTTAAAAAGTGAAAGAAAATGAAGTTTTCTGCAAATAATGCGTTTTGCCGCCACTTTCCTGAGAAGGCAAAATAGTCTCTCAAGTGGTCAAATAGTAGTGCCTCTCATAGTGCAAACATGAGTTGAATGTGAGTGGAGCATTATTAATCCCCCCCTTCCTTACCGTGTATATTTAAGTGCAGCTAGCCGACCGAAACTTGTTTCGCCTTCACTTTTCGAGATAGGCAAAATGGCCTCCCGCGTGGTCGAATAGTGGTATTACTCATTCATGCAAAAATGTGATGACTGACGAATCACAAGTCGTGTTCACTGAAGCGCATTTCGCCTTCATTTTTCGAAGTAGGCAAAATGGCCTCCCACGTGGTCGAATAGTGGTATCGCACATAGTGCAAACATACTTCTGTTCGTATTGCTTCATGTTTTATTACGATTTAGGACATTGTTGTGTCACTTGGCCTATGGTAAGTTTTGCTGTTAATTTGACTAATTGTCTGAATTTTAGCGAGTCTCACTTTTTATCTAGAGTTTATACGGCACTTTATCAAATGTCCACGCTTTTTATCAAATGTCTAGACAGGTAGTTAAACATGAAATTTGGCTGTTTGCCTAGGTATTTAACTAAATGCTTGATTTGACTAACTGCTTGCGACATGCACACCCATTTAGACATAGATCAGTAACCCCAATTATACGACTCAAAACTCAAAATAGACGCCGTCGTGTGTCTCATACAGTTAAGGGACGAATCAAAAGACGCCCAATAATAGACGAATTACCGAAGTCCTTCTTTTCCCTGAAAACTATAAACTTGAAAAGTTGAAAAGTTGAAAAGTGGTTGTCTCAAATGAAAATTATATGTAATATCGTTTTTGTCGGTTTAAAAAACCGCGACACACCATGACGACCATTTTGAGTTTCGCGCAGAGCTGTGAGAACGAAGTAACTTGCCTGAATCAAATTATGTCAACCGTGGTATTCTTCTCGAAGCAGGGGCTCGAAACTTCAAGAATTTCTCAGGAGTACTCAAGAAGTTCGTAGGGAATTTAGACTTTCTTGATGCGCTTTTTGTGATCTTATAGTCCTATACAATTGGACAACATTTTGCGATATGGAACTACAATTTCTGGCCCATTCATAGTAGAGGCACATATCCACATGGAGAAACTTATTTAGTTTGAGTTCTTTTAAACTGAGATGCATAATGTAGCATAATTCTCCTATTTGCTTCAGCAAGGAGTTCATTTTTCTCATTTTTGCCCTTATTGCCGCCTTCGGTAACATAGCAGAGCAGGTGAGTACGCGAGGTAGAGAACCGCGAGGAGATACTGCAGTGCTAAGGAAGAGCGCCGTTTGGACATTCGAGAGTTGCAAAATTTCCTCCGATAAAATATTTATTTTAGAGGAGAGTTATGAATATTTTTCCTTGAAATTTTCAGACACTTAACACCATATTACGAACAAAATTATCAGAGAAATTGGAAGACAAATATTCACACATTCTCCTAAAAAATTAGTGATTCGTCAAAGGGAATTCGGCAACGCCTGGAGGCTCATACGGCGTTCTTCCTTTGCACGGCAGGATAGCCGGCCATCCCGGCGCTCGGGCGGAAAAATTAGCGGATATGAAAAATAATAAATAAGGCTCCGAAAAATCGGCAACGACAGACGCCGGCCACGTTTCCGTTTCATTAAAACGTCAGTTTATTCTGGCCCCGAGCGGGGCGCCCGTGCCCTGAATACTAACCACCGCCACCGGAGGAGCACCGAGCCAGACACAATAAAAATCGCCGAACGGGACGGGTACCCCCCCCCCCTCCCCGGTTCCTCCACGCCTCCGCCCCCGACCTGGTGGGAAATGGTGAATGATGCTATTGCATCGGTGCCATACGACGTGGTCGGTTTAATATCAATTTCATCTCCGGACGCTCCTCGGTCTTCGGTCACCCCCGTTCTCGTGCTCGCGAAGCGTTCTTTGCGATGTATCGAATGCTCTGCCATTTAAATCTATGGGAAAGAATCGAAGAATAGGGCGTTCCCAACGAAAGCCTCGATAATCGATTCATTACCATAGCTTCAAATGGGAAGATATTGATAATCGATTGCTCGCGCTCGGCTCCTGTTTCTTCACGTCCCGGAGGTTTGCCAGGTTTTTTCTCTGGGAAGACGTCCTTCTCAATTTTTGTCCGGAGATCTACACCCCAAGAAAAGTCTCAAGGAAGTTCGTAGAGAGCCATGAACGCATATAGAATTTCGAAAATCATTGAGAAATTTCCTAGGCGGGTCTAAGGGGTCATGTGCCCCCTCCCCCGGTTCACCAAAAAAAAAAAGGACGAAAAAAAAGGGGGGAAAGAAGGAAGGACAAGGAATAAAGAACGGACGAAAAAAGGAGGAGAGACTCTGGATCTGGCAATTTTTCACGAGAAATTTGCTTCAAAATGCAGGGAGAAAAAAAAGAGTTATTCTACGGTTACCACCGTGTCACGCGGGATTCCACTGTAGTAGAACCGTGGATTTTGATTATTGTAATGATGAGCACGGTTATGTTGCCGTGTCCACCGTAATATTACTATGAGCACAATACTGCCATTATGAGCACGGTTCGATAAACTTACCGAAGTCCACAGTTCTACTCCGAAGAATCTCATGTGGCATTACTACTATGGTAACCGTGGAATAACCGTGTTTTTTCTGTCGGTGTGCATGATAGATGCTTTAAAATTTTGAAAATTGTGTGAGGGAAGTCTTTTGGACCCCCCTCCCCCTTTGCTCGGTCTAAGTATTTGGATCCGTTTAAGTTTTGGATAATTTTGAGGTCCATCCTAAACACCAGTTCTGGAAAAATTCACCACGTCACGCTACTGTGATGAGACTCCGGCAGCAATTCCCGATAAATGCATTAAATCCCAAAAGTTTTTGAATTTAACATAAGCATGACGCGCTTAATAAACTGGTTACGTAAGTAGTGGCATCAGCCCCTCGTTGAGAAAAAATGTTACCCACTGGAAAAAAAAAACACATTGGATCTAGAGTCCAGACTCTTAAAAACATAGACAAGAAAAAATACTCTTGATTCAATCAGATTTAAGCTTAAATCAAGAACCAAGCTTCTTAATTTAAGCGGATTTCCTTTTGATTTAAGCTTAAATTTGATTGAATCAAGAGTCCTTTTTCTTGTCAATATTTTCAAGAGTCTGGACTCTAGATCCAATGTGTTTTTTTTTTTTTTTTTTTTTTTTTTTTTTTTTTTTTCCAGTGCCGGAGGAAAGAGTCTAAATTTATTAGCTTCGTAGCAACTTACATCTCAAAGTAGGGCATTAAGTTTGAAAAACATTATCACGCCAAGCCGGCAACAACGGAGAAGGGAAGACTCCTTAGGATTGAGTTACACGTTCTAGCTTTGCTCACAGGAAACGGGTGATCAATTTGGGGCCTCGGCCAAATTCCCTGGAACCACGCAAGTGTGAAAGTGCCCGTCCACTTTTCCTTGTGGTGCCGATTTTGTGAGCGGCCTGGAATTGCTAAGCGGTGATTTTGAAGTGGCCTCCGCAAGAATTAAGCAGGTTTTAACTTGCTCCTTAATATTTTGCAAACAATTCAGTTCCCATAAACTACCCGAGGACAATGACTCCATCGTTATATTCTCAGTAATGAAGTGAACCATTGCGGCGCATATACAGGGTGATCCAAGGTTAAACGGCCGCATACTTCAGGGGCGTGTTCTATGGGTCAAAATACACGGTACGAATTTTTTGTCGTAAATTGAGATTTCGATTTTTTTAACATTTTTTTAGATCATTTATGAATTCAGGGCACATAGACAGTACATATTTTCATCAGATTTGGTTCACAACCGTCGCCAAAATTCAGGAAAATCGATTTACTTTCCGAAATTTTGGGGAGTGGGGCCGTAGTCCGACTGGGGGCACTTCTGGCAAAAACTTTAAAGAACAAAAAAGTATTATTTTGGCCCGTAGAACACGCTCCTGTAGTCTGACCGTTTAATCCTGAGTCACCCTGTATGTGCAGAGAGGCTCAGATTCCCTCAATCTCCCGGGCCTCACCAACAGAGCCATGCCAGAAGCAATAATTAGGCCCCAATTTCACCATCATTTTTCAAGCCAGTATTGTGATCACGTCTATTCCACCGAAATATTTACCCTTTAAAAAGGTATAACTTAGGTCGCTACTTCTACGGTATAGTTGATATTGCAGGCAGAGACCGGAGAAATAAAGAGCGGTGTTACTTCACCTGTGACCCGCCTTACAGAAGTGGCAGATTGCTTTAGAAACAGCCTCGCATCCGAAAACCTTTCTGAATTTTAGCGGCAGTTATGGGCCTAAACTCACGGAAATTGATAACTCATCAGTTGAACGGAAATTTCCTAGAAATCTCTCAGCGTAAATTATTAAGTTCCTCCCCTTGGACCCCCTGAAATCCCCCGGCAACCCGAGATCTCTGTATGTTTGTGGCCATGGAAGAATTCAGCGGTGGAAATTTCTAAGGGTGGCCATTTTTGCTTGGTTTAGGTCAATAATCATTGGCGGAGTTGCACCAATTCAGGGGCTTAGAGGGCAAGGCGCATAAGTGGTTGTTGAAAAATCGAAATATTAATGATTTCGAGTAAAACTAATCTTTATGCATATTCTGAGAAAAATTTGCTCCCAGATTCAAACTTTTAAGCATCAAAAAGTCAGTTTGAACTTTCTTTCCGCCATAAGGATCTATAAAATTTCGAAACTTCAAACACGTTCTCTAAATCGCAAAAACTGCAAAAATGCGCCTTGTCCTTCAAGCCCCTCAATTAAGGATTATATGACCTGGTTATACGCTCAAATGTCTGTCAAATTCCGATCAAAATGACGACCAAGATGGCGGTCGAGAGTTATCTAGATTAATGAGTAAAATTAATTAAAACAGCGTATTGATTGAAATAAGCATGAAATAAGCACGCTTGTGTGGACATCAGATGACGGATGAGCCCCACGGTTCCATCATCTACCATCAAATTTTTGCAGGCCGCAGACATTTGATGGTAGATGGTATGCACCAGTAACCATTTGTTCGGAAATTGATGGGAATTTGAGCGTGTAACCAGCACATTATACTCTACGCCTCAGGGCTTATGTATTACACGTTACTTTTGTGATTTTATGTCATAGATAGAAGTAAGATTTTGACCGATAAAACACGCTGCCATGGGTTTAACCTTGAGACACTGTGCATACTGAAACGTATTTTGTTCCAGGAACCGAAGCCTCTCCACTCCAAGCACAGAGGGCGCTGATATGACAACGAGGCCGGGCAACGCAGTGCGGGTGGCTAGCGCCGATGTCCCGGAACTTCCGGGAGAACAAATTGTTCCCGGTGACTGATGAGACAGACCTTAGGGAGGACGGGGAGGGGGGCGGGAGGGGGCAAAGTTTGAAAGCTCCCGACATCCAGTCTGGGGTTATTCAGTGAATGAAAAGAATCTGTACCGAGGAGACCGCAGGGGCAGGAGCGATGGGCGTGGGGGGGAGGGGGCGGAAAATTGCCGTTAAGTCTCTCTCGAAGGACGTGGTCTTTGTGCGCCGTTGAAAATTCCTTTGAGCTTTTCCACGGAAGAACAATGCGGTTTCCCCGGGATCCGGGAATGAAAACTTATCGTGAATTTCGGCCTCATATTTTCTGTGGGCGCAACCTCGTCTCGTCTCGGCCCGGACCGACATGCTAAGTAAAAACGTCTTAAGAGCATTTAAACGTTGCCAAATCTCCAATGATAAAATGCGAATCTTTTGGAGGACTTTTGAATTGTTTTCACCGATTTTTGGAGGCATTTTTTATGTTATCTAATCTAGCGTATCTGAATATTATAAAGAGAGAAATTCATAACTTTCCTCGTGATCAAATATTTTATTGGGGGAAATTGGCAACGTCTAAATGCTCATAGGATGTTTTTTATTAGTGCGGCAGAGTGAGTGTGAACTCTGCTTTGGTGCGCCCATGTTATCTCGGAGGGTCTCATCGCTGTTAACAGTGGGAAATTCTAGGAAATAACGCCTGCGTTTTATTTTAAGTCTCGACTGGTCGGTCGGAGTAAAAGCGATTTGATTGAGTCAGTGCTGTGTTTGAACATAAGGATATGATGAAAAATGCAAGGCACACGAAGAAAAAATTTGGGCTACAAGAATCAAACTTTGGTTCATATGGCGCACAGTAGCTTTCAGCTCATAAGTGGTCGAAGTTTCCGCATTCAACCAGACGTCGATTCAGAAAATATGGTTCGTTAAAGTATTATACTGAGGCAGGTGGTCCAGCAGATCTTTAGGCGGAGAGAGGACAAGGAGAGGCAGAAAGAAATGGACAAATACCAGGAATGAGTCGAACCGATGAGGAACAAGACTATGTGCCAGGAGCACGGAAACGTTCCAACTGAGTCTAAACCCTCTTGCTCTTACCAGCAGTGCTTGTGGTGGAGAAGATTTTCTGTTTCTTTAGCATAAAGTAGTTCTCCGCCATCGACCTGTCTCTCGATGGTTGCTATTTGTAAAAAAAAGAATTTTTTTTTTTAAAAAAAGTATTACGTAATTTATAATGATTTTCGATTGGATTCCTTTCGAAAGGCGACGGCGTGGACGTCCTGTGAAAGGTTGGCGACAAGGGGTTGAGGAGGAGATCAGCAGGTGCCAATTGCCTGATGATTTCTGGGAGGATAGGGGGCACTGGCGATTGGGCGTCGCAGAGTTCGAGGCTGCGCTGTGAAAGCGGCTTAAGGTATGTATATTCGCCGATCCCCATCTTATTTTAGAAGGCAACTATAACCCTCCCTCTTTCTTTATAACCCAAAACTAGACTCTTTTCCTCACTCTCTGGTAGCGAACGGTGAAGAAACTCGGAGGAGGGCGTAGCGGCTCCTTCCCGTTGTCACTACTCATCCACTTCAGCGCGAATAAGTAGGAGCAAATCCGCCTCGAAGGAGCAGGCAGCTAGTCCCGCTCAAATCTCCTCCATCCCACGGCCGAGGGCACACGTACGGCTGAGCAATTTATGTGTTTAGTTTACCATCTAATCCAATCAACGTCTCAGCTGAGCGCTGCAAACTGAATTTCGGCACCGTATCATCGTATCCATTTTTAATATCCTAAATGGATCCTCCCCTCCGCGCGGGCCGAGCGGCGGGGCTTTAAAATATTCTTAATTGTGCGGAGGGGTTGTATATTTTTAGGGCCCGTCTGGAGGAAAGCTACATCGATAAGCGCGGGAAACTCCGAGGGGGCCGGGACCCTTCTCCGCGAATGCCTGGCCGCAAGGATACTTTACGCGAGTAATTTTCGTTCTTTGGGTTTTTATTCTCGTTTTTACGAGGCTCTGCCCGATTGTCCTCTCGTTTCAATTTTTCGCACCTCGCGGAGAGGTGTCTGTCTGGCTTCAGCGTTCCTCCTAGCGTTGACCCTAGGGATCTTATTCATAGTCGCTATACTTAAACAGATCCTATCCTTGGAAAAAACCCCACATGGAATATATCTTGATTAAAGGCATCGTAAGAAGGACAATTTTTCCCAACACAGCAGAAATTCTATAGTGCAATAGAGAATTTGCAGGTGTATGAAATTTGATGAATTTCGTGTTTAAGTGGAAACTGCGGAGCGAACTGAACACGAGGATACCTTTGGTTCATGAATTGAACAATTATTGGAGAAGATATGACAAAATGATCTAATCTGTTAAAATACATGGGTTTAAATGGTAAAATCCTTCAGATGACGTCACTAGGCGGTGCATTTTCTCACTTGTAAATCTAATTTTATACTGTTTCCGTGTCAGAAGAAAATTATAAAAAATACTGTGAAATCAGCTCTATAAGCACTTCTAGATGAAGCATTAAAAAATTTCCATGTAAATTCTCCATTCTAGAAATAGATACTTGCGATTGATTAAATTAATTTGCATCAAAATCACAAAATGCCGAAGCTGAAATATGGGGATTTTTTAAGTGTTAAGTCAGGCTCGAAAATCATGGGGTTTTTCCTAAATTTTGTATTTTTTACAGTGGCAAACCATTTTAATCTCCTCCTAGGATCTATCTCTACCGGTATACTCTTGAGTTTTACCCAATGGTGATTTTGTAAGTTAGTAAAACTGTTTTTCCTTCATTTAAATTCATTTAAAATATAGATTTTGGGTGAAGCAAGCTGCCTCATCAAGAATCGATTGTTTTACGTACATTTAAATGGAGGGAAAACAGTGTTACCAACTTTCAAGAATCGCAACTGGTTTTAACAGAGACTCGTAAAAATTGTTCTTTCTATGAAGCTGAAAATCGAAGAGACCAGCATTTTTAGTCCTAGCCGGAAAATGCGATCTGAATCTTGGTCGATTTAAGATGTAACATGAAAACTTTGATTTTGCGTAATTTTGACTTAATGAACATCTTTTTCATATTCTTCAACATCCAATCTCTTACAGTTCCTTCCGTCTCATCGACGGTGAGGAATTTGCCATGAGCTCAAATCAAAGGCTCTCAAATTGTGAGCCCCTACAAAAATCGATGTTCATTAGTTCTTGCGGTAGCACTCATGCCTACTTTGAAGGAGCATCAAAACCGGCACCCGCCCAGTTGAAACTACTTACGGCAAAAAGGGGCTTGAAGTGCTATAAGCAGCACTCAAAAACGGCATACAATAAAACAGGAACGAATGAGCAAGGGGCAAAAAGAAGTAAGGGGAAAAAAAACTTTGCGCAAGCCGAAAAGAACGATAATGGCTGGGGATCGCCTCCCTTTCCATGCTTTAACTTCTCTAATGATTGAACGGCTCGTTGAGAGTTTGCGGCTGAGAATATTTCCGGCCGCCCTTGCCAGATCGTGGTGGAATCTGATGAAACCCAAAAAATGATAGGGTACCTCCAAAAAAGTAAAAATAGGATAGAAAGAATGAAAAGAGGGTTATACAAAATCGGCGATTTTACCCCCCTCTTGGATTTTGCCCGGAGTTGGATATGTTGTTCCCTATCACAAGACACGCCTTTTTCCGGCGTTGGCAAGTTCACCCGAAATTTTTCCCGCGCGCTACAGCGTTGCCAAGTTGAAAACAGGCAAATTCCGTAAGTGGCGTTAAAATTGAGCTATGAAGTTGCAGTTTTAACGAAAATTCTCTAAAAATTGCGTACTTTTAGGAAATGACCATCAATTTAATGTTGCATTAATTTTAACATGCATTGTTGCCAATTTTTCGATTTTTTAATTCGACTAATTTTACAAATCCGCAAATACCCAAAAAAGCTATCTTCAAATTTGAATAAAAAGTTGTCTAATCGATAGTTCGTTTGATTCCGCATCCATCGATATATTATAGCTTGCTGGGAAACTTTTGGTTCGCGAGATATCATAGTTTTTGTAAATAGCTTTATGGAGCGACGACGCTTTTTGAGTCCGGGCGGATAGAAATTTTAGCCTCCAAAAACACAGGTCAGCATTAATTCCATGGTTTCCTATGTAATTTTTGACGCTGAATCCGAATTTGACCATTTCATAACAAAATTGTCACCAAGAAGTTGCCAAATTGGGCAAAAATGGCTTAAAATCGGCCTTTTTGGCGGATTATGGCCAGTGACTTGCCAGGAGTTGATCAGACGACAAAATTGGTTATTTCCACAGTTAAAACTCGTTGAACTTTCTACAAGCTGAGTCAAATTCTTCCTGCTCGCGGCAAAATTAAATGCGCGACAAGCAGCAAACTGAAAAAAAGACACCAAAATCGGCGCTTTTTGCGGTTTTTGTCCTAAGTTTCTGGTTTTCCGACAGAATGAACATTTCTTAGGAAAATCTGAATTACACAGAGTGTAACGACAAACTATTGTATTGTTACATACATAGATAGGAGCTGCTTTAACAGTAGTCCCGCGCCCCGCAACGCCTAACTGCCATAGTTCCTTGTCCTCCCACAGGTCCTCAGTAATTTGGAGCGCCTTTGTTCCTTTTTAAGCCCCTTATTGCCCTTTCCTAGGCGGCTTCTTCACTTTGGTATTGATACTTTTTTCTATTAAACTCCATTTTCTCAGA
This sequence comes from Bemisia tabaci, assembly GCF_918797505.1. NCBI lineage: Eukaryota > Metazoa > Arthropoda > Insecta > Hemiptera > Aleyrodidae > Bemisia > Bemisia tabaci. The sequence goes on from NC_092799.1 coordinate 33,434,298, forward strand.
ATTATAAAATAAAACTGTATACTGAATATAGGGCGATGAATAATAACTGTCAAATACCGCCAAAATTCAACGATTCTACGTAATTTTGGCAATATTGCAATGCGTCTTGACTTGTTTTAATGAAGTCAGTCTGAGGAGTACATTTTATTCATTAATTTTTAGCAGAAAGTTTTCCATTACTGTTTCAAAATGTGATTTATTGACACGATTCGACAAAACTCACTGCTTTATGAATTTTTCCTCTCTGGAATAAAAATCCTAGTAATTAGTTTATATCTAGGTTAAAAATTAAATTATTCTGCAAAAGTTTATTATTTTGCACGAGAGATACATTTAAATAATTTAAAAATAAGAAGTGAACAAAGAATATAGGACAAATATCGAAAAAACCGGCGAAAATTCAAGTATTTTGTTTAAGCTTGGCAACATCGGAATACGTTCGATTTTATTTTATCGTTCATTTTTATTAAATTCTGCTCATGTTGTTCATTAGTTTAGTCTAGAAACATTCTCTTAATCGGAAAACCAGAAACTTAGGACAAAAACCGCAAAAAGCGCCGATTTTGGTGTCTTTTTTTCAGTTTGCTGCTTGTCGCGCATTTAATTTTGCCGCGAGCAGGAAGAATTTGACTCAGCTTGTAGAAAGTTCAACGAGTTTTAACTGTGGAAATAACCAATTTTGTCGTCTGATCAACTCCTGGCAAGTCACTGGCCATAATCCGCCAAAAAGGCCGATTTTAAGCCATTTTTGCCCAATTTGGCAACTTCTTGGTGACAATTTTGTTATGAAATGGTCAAATTCGGATTCAGCGTCAAAAATTACATAGGAAACCATGGAATTAATGCTGACCTGTGTTTTTGGAGGCTAAAATTTCTATCCGCCCGGACTCAAAAAGCGTCGTCGCTCCATAAAGCTATTTACAAAAACTATGATATCTCGCGAACCAAAAGTTTCCCAGCAAGCTATAATATATCGATGGATGCGGAATCAAACGAACTATCGATTAGACAACTTTTTATTCAAATTTGAAGATAGCTTTTTTGGGTATTTGCGGATTTGTAAAATTAGTCGAATTAAAAAATCGAAAAATTGGCAACAATGCATGTTAAAATTAATGCAACATTAAATTGATGGTCATTTCCTAAAAGTACGCAATTTTTAGAGAATTTTCGTTAAAACCGCAACTTCATAGCTCAATTTTAACGCCACTTACGGAATTTGCCTGTTTTCAACTTGGCAACGCTGTAGCGCGCGGGAAAAATTTCGGGTGAACTTGCCAACGCCGGAAAAAGGCGTGTCTTGTGATAGGGAACAACATATCCAACTCCGGGCAAAATCCAAGAGGGGGGGTAAAATCGCCGATTTTGTATAACCCTCTTAACAGATATCAATATAGTAATATAAACAATGAAACATTAAGGACTCCTGGAATATAGTGGGTTAAACTTTAAAAACGGGGAAGCATCCTACATTATGTTGTTCCCACAAATCGTCGCTCCTCTGACATAAGGGCATATCTCGATTTCGCCATGAGTCCTGGAAAGCATGGACTTACATGCACTGAAAAAAAAGTGGAAGTGGGATTGACCATAATGGTATAGTAAAAAAAAATATGGTGATAAAAAGCCAAATTATGGTCGATTTAAGCATCTAGATGAAAGTGAGAATCATACTCGATATAAAAATTACCATACCCGGATTGTAAATATCAGTTAGGTGTGTCTGTCCATCGTTTAGGTATTTCTCACCATCAGCTGGGTATTTTTTACCATACGATGAGTTAAAAGTATGGAATAACATGGTAACACTTGCGTTTGATATCTGTAGGCATCTGTATGCGACTGGTCATGGTGTTGGTAGGTTAAATTTACCATACTGGTATAGTCAGCGTGGTGAGAGCTCCCGCTTGACTGCGCTGCGGTCTGTGGTCCGCCATTTTTCGTTTGTCTGTTTGTCAGTTATAAATTTATCACGTTGAGGGTCGGAGTCCGTGGCTGTGTTTTATTGATCCATATTAATCCATGTGAATCCACGCGTAATTTGCCCAAATTTGTGTTCGAATTGTCCCTAAAGCTACCGTCTTCTCTTCGAATCTATCTATATTGATCTGCCACATACATTTTCTGAGATTTTTTCGTTATTCGTATCGACCAATTTCTGGAGGTTAGGAGTTGCTACAATGAATCTGGCTTGCAAAGTGAAGGAATCCTGAAAATTTGAAAACCTTCGCAAAGTTGTTCTGCAATCCAGTGAATATCGGTTCTGTGTAAAGTCATTTCGAAAACATAAAAGTGCGGAAGTAATTTGAAAATAATCGACTAGAAGTGATTTTTGAATACTTCGTTCGTAGGTATATCTATATTCTTGTTAAAATTTTCGAAGCTCAACATACTCAGATGAAGAGACAAATGTGCGTGGGATTGATGTTTAACTGTAACTTTAAGCAAAATTTGGCAGCTTCTGCCCCACCGTGAACCGTGCGATTGGATTTTCATGTAGTGTCTTTTTGTGGGTATATTTTGAACTATCTATTTATTATATGCAATTAAATTTTCCGTGGATCTGATTTAGTCTGTAAATGATACCTTAACGCGAATAACAAGTATGGTTTTGGTATCATTTACTTGAAATCAGTGAAGCAATTATCTGCTATTTCTCGTTGAAACTGTCTTTAACTGCCATTGATTGTGTATGTAACGGAATTTCTAAAAGTAAGATGTAAGTAAAATATCCACGACTTTCATCAAAAGCATTTAATAATATAAGATGAGTGGATTTTAGAATCTACAAGGTTTGTCGCAGCATCTGGATGCTTGAAATTACCATACTAGTCAGTCGGGAACGCCACACTGGCACTGTGTCGCATAGTGTCAGCCGTATCGTGTTATTTACCATACCGGTATATTGGTAACTATGCTGCAGCTTCACTGTGTAAAAAATCAAGTAGACAGTATGGTAAATAACACCCAAACTCTGGTAAATCCCACCGATTATTTTTTTCAGTGTGGTCAACAGAGTTCATGTGGAAATCTAGATACGCCCTTACGCCAGAGGCGCGACGAAATTATTGATGACCTACGAAATAGAATTATTGTCCATAAAGTAAATATTTCTGTATTTAATGTTACCCTGTGTTACTTTTTTTCTGTCAGATCAACCCAAAGGACTTGGTTGCTCAACACACTTTTGTGTGAAATCGACTCAAACCGTAGGGTATGAAAGGAACAGCAGGGAATGAAGAAAATGTCCTGCGGAACCTATGTACTCTTGTTTTCCTTTCTATAAGTCCATTGGATCACCACCGTTGCAATCCAGATATGATCCTGGCGGCTGGCGACTAATTTTTAACGAGTTTTCAGATTTGTAACACAAAAATTTGGCTCCTTCAACCCAAAAATTTAGTCAATTTGACAAAGGGAAAACTAACAAAGAAAAAAAAAAATTAACCAACAGCTTGTGTTACTTCGGGTTTTACTTCCCATATGAACCCACAACTTTGGTTTCCTTTTCTCACTGTGCACTATAGTCCGCGGAAGAGATAACACTGGTGCTGACACCCAAGGGTGCGATTTTATCTACTCGTAAGTAGGCCGGGTTGCATATGCAATAGAGTGCAGGTGCGTCCGATTCCCGCATGTTCTTAAAAACGTCTGTTTGTACTATTCCTAGCACATGCGGAAAGTAGTTGCCGGAGCTCAATTTATTATGTCCTCGCTTTCAAAGCATAAAAAAATAAGTAAATAAAATAAAATAAAAAAAACTGTGTGTGAACCGTCACCAAGGTTTAACCCTCGCAAAAACACACATTTTTATAATACTAGTTATTTTAAGAATAACCTACCGCAAGAGACCATCTACGCGAATCACTGATGAAGAGAGGCCCTTTACAAATTGATTCGGAGCCTGTGCGCTCGGGGGTGGCGAACCCGCAACGCAGAACACTTGGGGGGAGGGGGTGCTCCGCCGCTCCCCCTTCCCTCGCCGCCCGCGACGAACTTTTTGACTTGGCGCTAATTTGAATGCAAATGGATTCGAATTATCAAAAGCACGCATACGTGACGCGGGGGGCGTGCGCTGAGCCGGGGTAGGAAAGGAAGGAGCGGCGGGAGGGGGTGCGTTAATTAAGACGGATCTCGAGTTGCGTTGTGTGGAAAAAAGGAGACGAAAAAAGAAAAAAAAATGAGCATTGTGCTTGAATTATTAGCTCGCCAGCGTTGCCGTCTCGCTCGCTTGGTGTTTAGACATTCGAAGACTAGAATTCACCTAAAACCGTACACATACTACACAGTGAAGAAAAAAACACTGATAAGTGGCCCGAAACCTGTATGTAACAAGGTGGAGAAATGGTGCTGGGTCCACACCATTTCGTGGGGAAAACAAAGCCAAGAAGTTCCAAAAATTAAAATTAGAGTCAAAAATAATTTTTTGAACTCTAATGCGCACTCTACTGATGAGGTCTAAAAAGGCCCAAACCGGTATAGATCTCTCGACGTGACTCCAACTTAATATTCCATTGCAAACTGCCTGAGCTGAACACTCTCCCTCCTCAGTTTCGTACTGGTGCGCATTAGAGTTCAAAAAATTATTTTTGACTCTAATTTTAATTTTTGGAACTTCCTGGCTTTGTTTTCTCCACGAAATGGTGTGGACCCAGCACCATTTCTCCACCTTGTTACTACACAGTGTAAATATGGGAAGTATACATACACAAAATGTGTTAGGGGTTATCCCCTAAAATTAGCTTAAATCAAAAATAACAATTTCTCCATACAATCGTGACCGATGCAGAATGATACGACTATTGGACATATTTATGCTAAATGTAACTAAGTGCAAGTGGAAAGATGGGGTGTGCTCTTTAGTGCTCGGGCCATAAGAATTAATGGCAAATATAAAGCACGCCAGTGACGTCAGCGGCAACGACGAGAGAAACGGCGATCGGCAAGGTGGTCTTTAACTCATGAGCCCTGTCCACAAGGCTCTTATAACATGCCCACGGCTCACGAGTTATTAGCACTCAGTTCATTTTGATTTAATTGAAAATCCCGCTTTTCCATTTTCCCAAAAGGAGCTATATAGATTTTTACATTGTTTCTTATGCAGCTTACACGAGCACACCCCATATTTCCACTTGCACATAGTTCCTTTTATCATAAATACGTCATATTCGGCCACGTGAGACCCAGCTGCATTATTATGAAAAACCGAAAAATTGCGATGAAAATGGTTCACTGAGGCCTTTGTCCACACGAGCGCGGTTCGAGGAACTTCGGGTGAACTTGCTCCAGGAACTTGTTATAACTCACCTATAACTTGTTCCTGGAATCGCCAGTTCCCGGAACTAATTCGCCCCAACTGCACTCATGTGGACAAGGTCTAATGCCTCAGCCAAAAAAGATCGATTTGGTATGAACAGTGGTATGACGCCTTTCGCTCGCTTTTTACCTCTTGACAAATCATTTCCGCGCATGTGTTTCAGGAATGAACACATCCCAAGAGGTCGGGGAAACGGAGGGTAGGAAAATCAAGGAGCCACTTTCGGAGGAATTGCAATTCACACTTACGGGAAAGGGGCCCCGGGCATCGAACAACTCCGCCGGGATTCGAAGCGAGAACCCCTCAAATCAAGTTGTAGCGGAACGCGTAAAAGCTCCCTCCGCTGACAGCAGAGTATCAGTGGCTGTCGAAACTACTTTACCCCCGCGGCAGCAGGGAAAATTCTTGTCGGCGACCATTGAGACGAAAAGTATCCTCGAAGTGACAGTCACATCTACCTCCTGACCTAAAAGTTTTTACACTACCTTTATACGTTGCAACAGACGGCTTTTTTGGCTTCATTCAAAACTCTTATGATACAATTTATGTACAGTAGACTTTGGATTATCCGGCTTCGTATTATCCGTACTCTGGATTATCCGAATCGATTTTGCAACCATGTAACTATACGCACGCACTCCGATAAGTGAGCGGATCCGCGGAGAAGCGGTCGCAAGGCATATTGGCGCCTGCAAGGCTGAAGGAATACTTCACGCATTGCGGCAAACAGTGAGGTCGGCGTGGAACGCATTAGCGCCTACTAGATTGCATGAATACTTCTCGCATTACACCAAACTCACATTAGCGGCTACAAGACTGCATGAATACTTCACGCATTGCACGCTTTAATCGTTGTATTGTAATTTATCGTTGTCGGCTACCATTCACAATCATTCATTGAGTCGTTCAGTTTGGCGTTAACCTTTTAAATTCGTGTTGGTATGTACATGATGTATACATAATAAGAAAACTGTGGTGTCGGTTGGTGGTGTTTGTGTTTACTATTATTATCCGGATTTTTTTTTCATCCGGATCGGGCCCGGGACCAATTAATCCGAATAATCCAGAGTTTACTGTACATCCAGAAAATACACACTGGAAAAAAGAAAACTTCGAAAGTGGAAGCCGTGCTTATGGGTTCGATAGACATACCGTCCGCGTTCCGGGCTCAGAGACCGAATGTGACGGGCGTGGCACCCGAAGAAATGGAAGTTACGGCTCCAGCACCGGGAAGTTTCGGGCTCGGAGCCCGGAATGGACTGTTTGTCTACATAGCCCGTAACTTTTTTCAGTGCAAGAAGGAAACAAATTCGGCCGGGTGTGTTGCACACGGTGTTCCATTTTGACCGTGTTATTTGGTTCATATAATTTTACCCTGGGATCGTGTGATAAAAATATAAATAAAGGGTGAAAAAATAAGGGTGGAATCAGGACGTATGAATACTCGCCCCCTTTTGGAGCAAAAAGAAGTGTTATATTATTAAAGGAAAATGGCTCAAAAATAAGGATGATGGCAGTGGTAAAGTCTAAAATTCATCCTGCGTCTGACAATCTGCAATCTTGCATGGACAAATTGCATATTTTTGAACTTACATACATACATATAGGTCACTTTTATAGCACTCCCTGTCGCTCTACGACTCCTTATACCACCACGGCTCTTTGTTGAGCTACAAGCCTTGGGGCTTGTTTCTTTTTAGTCGAGGAACTTGTACACATGCAGGTGACCATTTTAATTTTGCTTGGGGTCATGATTTCGACCTTGGAGTCATCGTTAGATGAATATTATTTGATTTTTAGGTCATGACGTTGCTCATGAAACATCATTGCGAAAAATACCGTTGACCTCTAACTTAAACTTTTAGGTCAACAGATTACATTACTTAGATTTTTAGTGTGGAGATTTTAAAATGAATATGGGAAATAGTATAAAACACATTTAAAAGGTAGAGAACGCACCACCAAGTGACGTTATCTGGCGTCATATCTCATTTTTAGCAGGAATTTCAGCTTCAACATTCTCGGACACCTGCAAATTCGTCATTCCTACAAGATATTGCTTCTGCGAAGGTCAAGTCCAGAGAATCCACCGTTTACGATCAAAATTTCGCTGATTTCAAGCCTTATACAGATAATTCAAGCTCAATCCTGAGCTTTTCGGCCTTATGGTATCAGAAATCATCGCGCAATCCAAAAATACCCCACGCCAGATAAAGAGAAAAAAGCTCGACCCTTTTAAACCCTGTCTCGGGGTGGAAGTTGCGTGGATGCTCACGAAGCGTGAAGATGCGTAAAGGCGAGGGTACTTTATTTACTCTGCTGCCGAGTATGTTACCAAACACTTCGGAGCACCTCGTAAATTTCTCCGTCGCCTCGCTCGTTTTCCACGGAAAGTGACAACAGCCCCTATTGAAGAGCTTGTTGTGAGGTGGGGGCATAATGTTATTCTCTGTAGGCTCTCGTGCATAAGAAAAGTCAAAAACGCCTCGAGAGTCTGAAACACTACTCAAAAACACTTTGAAAACTGAGAGCGCGAGGGCGGTAAGAAAAAACGCCGTATGAACATTCGCACGTTGCCAAGTCACCCCCGATAAAATATATATTTTTCAAGAGAATGAAGAATTTTCTGGCGTCTACCTGAAATTCTTATTTAAGTGGAAACAGCGGACTGAATTGGACGTATTTCTATCAAACGGAACCATGTGCATTAAGACATTAGCCCTGATACTTATAAGAATATGTGCATAGCAGGGCTACGTCATAATGCACATAGTTCCGTTTGATAGAAATACGTCAAATTTAGCACTTGGATTCTGAACTTAACAATTATTGGAGGACATGCTCAAATAGTCGAATCTGCTAAAATACATGTGTATAATGTCACCAGATGACGTCACTAGACGGTGCATTTTCACACTTTTCAACCTACTTTTATAACATTTCCCAAATCTGGAAAAAATTATAAAAAATACTGCGAAACCGGCTCTTTCAGCACTTTTCAATGCGGCAATAAAACATTTGAAGGCATAATCTTTATTATGAATATTTTCCTTGGAATTTTCAGATTTTTCAGGTTGAATTGAGAGAATTTCCTAAAAATTATTAGAAACGCATTCATAAGTTTGCAAGTAAATGCAGATTTCGTCGAGAGAAATTTGGCAACATCCAGAGGTTCATACGTGGTTCTTCTCAGAATGGCAAGGGAGGGTCTTCGTTGTTTGCTCGGAGTCACCGAGACGAACTTTGGTTTTGAATGTGAGAGTGTTATTCTGCCGTGCTAAGGAAGAACGCCGTATGAGCCATTAGACGTTGCCAAATTTCCTTCGATAAAACACGAATTTTCTGGTAAACGTATGAATATTTCTCCTCCAATTTTTCAAATAATTTTGTTCGCAATTTCACTTATGGTTCCTGCAAATTTCAAGGAAAAATATTCATGGCTTTCCTCAAAAATAAACATTATATCGAAGGAATTATGGCAACTCTCGAATGTTCATACGACGTTTTTTCCTTAGCACGGCAGTATTCCTGGATGCTTCACCTCCGGACTTGGCGAAAATTATGCGGAATTTCAATGCGTTTACGACTCGAGTCTTTTTTATTTTGAAAGTCAACGAGTCGCATAAGCCCATAGTGATCCGGGCTCATCCCCTCGCAAATACGCTTTAATGAGGAAAAGTCGAGTTGAGAACGGAGTTGCTCCGAGTAAGTAGTCTTGCCTACTTTTGTTTCTCCGGTGATGTAGGGCTTTTGAACTTTCCTTCCGTTTGAGCTTAATCTCGAACGCAGATTCAATTTTCCCGTCAGGTAGTCTCTTATATTGGTTCTCCTCTTGGTAACTTATAGTCTCTTTTAATCTTTTTCGAGAAATCCCCAGTCTCACACCTTCAGTTCCATCCCTATCTTAGTCCAATATATACAGTTCAGTGGAAGATATTGACATCGCTTGTGAGTTTGACTTGACGATTTCGAGTTGGAAAAAAAGCAGTGGATTTGATAAAGGACAAAATTGCGGCGGAAAGTTATAAAATTGGAACTCGAGTTTATCTTATTTTACCTGTTTGTGGTTTGATTTTATCTACATCATCTATTATTTTTACTTTTAACAAGCATCTATAAACTTATAGGCAACCTTGTTGGGTCAAAGTGCGATTCCCTACATAGTTTCTATAAAACTCATTAGCACGCTACTGAAGATTTCACCATTTGTAGAGTTTTCAATTAATTTCCTTCTTGATTTTACGATTCCGAAAACGAGAAATTTCCAAATATCATCGAATACTATTACCTATCTAAAATATAAATTTGGGGTCAAGATTTTAAGACACCGCAACTGAGAAATGTCCTTTTTGCACCCAACGCCTCGACTTGAATGCATCGCACTAGATTCGCGAGGGTGTGTAATGGAATCTTTGCCCTTAGTTGGGTTTGCTTCGTGTATGCAACTAAACTAACTTCCTGTCAAAGAAGAGAGTATCACCGGGATTGAAGGAGCTCTACGCCGAGTTCGTGGTCTTAAAGTTCTTTATGAATGAAACGTAATACGTCGATAAAAATTAACCAGTCAACACGCATGCGCCATATGCAAATTGCTAGCGTTTGCGGACTGCGTGCGACGCACAGTGGATCGAGTCAATTAGAGAGGTCAGACATGAAATTTTTGATAAAAAATGCAAATTTTGATGTTTATTTCGTCTCATTTTAAATTTCAAGGGGAGCCACAAGAAAAAAAATTTACGAGGGAACCAATGGAACCATTTTTAGAACCTCAAAGTTTTGTATAAACACTGGAAAAAACACACATTGGATCTAGAGTCCAGACTCGTAAAAACATCGACAAGAAAAAATACTCTTGATTAAATCAGATTTAAGCTTAAATCAAAAACCCAGCCTCTTAATTTGAGCGGATTTCCTTTTGATTTAAGCAAAAATCTGATTGAATCAAGAGTATGTTTTCTTATCAATGTATTCAAGATTCTGGGCTCTAGATCCAATGTGTTTTTTTCCAGTGAACGGAGTTTCAGGGGCGGACTGGCCCGGGTGGGCGGTTGGGGATCCCCAACCATCAATTCTCTAGAAACCTCTCTGGGGCCCCCTCGAAGGCTTAAAAAGAATATACAAAATTTCACTCAAGGGAAAAGAAAATTTGTAAGACTTCAAAATGAGCGGCATTGGCGCCTCGAAGGTAACCTTGGGGCCCCAGTCTTGAACCGCAAGGAGTGCAATGGGCCTTGAAATTCGGAAGAGCACCCAGACCCGGGACTTTTGAATGAAAGGGGCCCTAATGTAAAGCGCAGATCTCCGCACTTGACTGGAGACCAGTGATGGTTCAGGCTGTTACAAAAGCGCCGGGACCCCTGACCTATGACTCCAAGGGCCCCATTTGAAACATTCGTTTCTTCAAGGGGCCCCAGTGATATAAGTTGGGGGCCCGCATTTCGAAGACTATAGTTTTTAGCTTCTTAAACCGGCTTAGAACTTTGAGGATCCCGATGAATATAAAATACTATGAAGGATCGAGAAAATCTTTCCAAAAACCACGGATGGATTGAATCAAATTAAGGGAGCGCTGGAGAATAGAGAAAGAGGAATATGAGGAGGGGGCCGCCCAGATGGTTATCTAGTGATTTGCAATTAGACAAAATCAGGCTGCGGTCGCCAGGCCCGTAGATGGGGGGGGGGGGCGGGCTTCCGGGGCTCAAACGTCCTCCGAAAGCAAAAAAAGGGAGGAAAAGAGAGAAGGAAAGAGGAGACAGAAGATGAGAAAGTGCGAGAAAAGAAGAAGTTTGAGACCGTCGAAGATATTTGTCTCTTTTAATGTATAGTTTCAAATGAAAACACCGTGTTCATTTCTAAAACGTTCGTCAGAAAAGCCTCTAAATGCGTCCAAATAGAGTTGAAATTTCAAAAATTTTCCAGCTTTGTTGAATGTAACAATTTGAAAGTACTTCGTGTATAAGTAAAATAAAATGTAATTTTCCTGCAGAAATTGATGGAAAATTTGCGTCACGGAAGCCTCGAAATGCGTCCTAATAGAGTTAAAATTTCAAAAATTTTCAGGATCTTTTTGAGTGTATTTATGCATTTTTTGCTGAAAGTTCCAAAAGGAAACTTAATTTTTCAGTAGACATTGATGGAAAATCTGCGTCATGGAAGAATCGAAATGTGTCCAAATAGAGTTAAAATTTCAAAAATTTTCAGGATCTTCTTGAGTGTATACATACATTTTTGCTGAAAGTCAAAACGGAAACGTAATTTTTCTGCAGACATTGATGGAAAATCTGCCTCAAAATGCGACCAATTAGATTACAAATTTCTAAAATTAGGGGGGGGGAGGGGAGGAAAGTTGCTTGTTTGTTACCCTAAAATATTGTTAAGTTTCAGGTTTCATGGCTCTGTCCTCTCATCTTTGTTATAGTATTCCTTAATATTTGCTTCAGTTTCAAAAAAAAGTACAGTAAATAGGTGAATTGCATCACTTTTGAACACTCAAATTTTTCACAAATTTTAAGCTGAGACCGCCTAAAATTTGATCTAGGAGAGGGGCTCTTTTTGAAAATTTTTCCGGGGGAGGCCCCCCGGACCCCCCTCTGCGCTGGGGGTGTCCCCCCAGACCCCCCCTGGGGCCCCTGTGCCAGCTTCGCCCAACCAACGATTTTGTACCCAGTCCGCCCCAAGTTTAAAGTTTCCCAATTTTGTCCGACCTCTCCCATTGACTCGATTCACTGTGCGACGTATCAATCACATCCCCAAAAATGTTTTGATATACAATTTAATCTGAGTTTTGTGTAAATATAATATCATTCTAAGGAAGCTGTCAGTTATGCGCTTGGCTCTAAGACTTAAAGGAGGTAGTGAATTAAATAATTGGCGGACAGCTGGCGGAGCTGCTTAAAAACCAATTTGGGCGGAGTAGCGCCGGTTCGAGAGAAATTAAGCGATGAAAAATCTGGCGCATCCATCAGAGCATTAAAGCAGCCCGATTAAGAAATTGAATATATGCATGAAAATAGAGTCAACTATCTCGCTCCGCGGAGCCCGCCAGTGAGAACATGAGACCGACCAGAAAATTCAAGAAAGATATTAATTGCCGCGAGTAATTTAAGCGGCACTCCGCCTTATAAACGAGTTTTGGAGGGAAATTTCATGGGCAGGAAGCACGCAGCTGTCGAAGAAAGTTGTCCAAATAAAGGAGAATCATTAAGTTAGAGCCCCTCTCTCCCTTGCCTCTGCGAAATTTCAGCCAACCTCTTAATTCTGCATTTACGTGTCTATGATAGGAGACACTCGGCAGCTACTTCTATGAAAGAAGGAGTCGGTTCTAGTGGAAAATGGCTCAAACATTACGATGAGCACATTGAATAGGTATGCAAAATGCACTCATAATTTGCGACAGTCCGTGTTGAAAAGCGTATAGTTTTAGCTTTTCTTTGTTAACATCGAACGCATTTTACTCAAAAGGAACATTACTTCCATTAAGCCATGGTTCTATCTTGCATGTACTTTTATTGGTTTCAGGGCCAAAGTCATAATGGAAATAGTACTTTTTTGTCAAAAAACATAAAATTAAACGGCAGGAGAAACATAATCTCATGCAGGTAAATCACTCCGACTCCACAATTCCACGCAAAACTTAAGACGTCGGCCGTCATCATGTAAAAGTACAATTTAGCATAGAAACAAAGTAAACTTTTCTACTTAGGAAGGAAATCTTTCTACTTTCTACTTTCTACTTCTTCTAGTTTGGAAAACAGGAAGGTGAAAATTTATAATAAACGTCGTTTGCAACGTTTTTTTTATTTTTTTATTTAAATTTCTAAAATTCGAAACACAACAGCAACCATTTAAAGTTTCCGGCTGAGTTTTGAAATCGAGGTGGCTCATCCATCAAATTATGATTAGAAAAATACTTTTGCAAGCAGGAGACTAAAACTGTGCCTAATTCTCATCCAGATTATGAATTTACAAGAGAATTTTAAAAGTTCTCGACGTACTCACCTTTTGTGAGGAACAATTATCTTTCAAAACACTTTTCAAAAACTTTTACAAACTATGTCTCAAAGAACTCTCTTTGGATATTCTTCTTCAAAATTCGCGCACAATAAAATTCAGGTAGACAAATATTTTAAAAAATTACCCTTCTTTTTTCTAACATTTTGAGTATTAAAAAATCATTGTAGACCCATTTTTCAACTTTCAATTCACCTTTTGTAAATCTTACTTGACAATTGCTGGTGGAGGATACAATAAATTTTAACGGTTTTATTAAAAGTTGTTTTCACAAAATTTATGAATTTTTTTTTTAAAGTTTTTTTCAACAGTTCTTGCTACTCGAGGAGGCTTAGAAGGCTGAGGTATTAGAGCAAAGAAAATCTAAATCAGCAATCAACGTTAGGCTCCTCGTACGTCCTGAGCTGAAATAGGCGGCAGTTGGCTCGCAAAAACTCTACTCTATATAAACCACGAAGTTCGGCTCACTCGGGTTTTAGCAACTTTTGAAGCCTCGTTCTCATTCTCAATGAGTGCGGAAGTCAACCAGACATTTAACGCCACTTTGCGGGTACGCAGCGCCACCACCCTGCCCTAAAAAGGACCGATCCTTCGTAATCTCGTGATTCAAAATCCGGTATTTCCGGAGAAACACGGCATCGATGGTCGCGTATCCGCCGGTTCGATGGCGTACCGATGGTTTTTACGATGTTTTAATATTGCATGCGCGGAGTGCATTTGCTCGGTTTTGCACATCGGCCGCCGAGCTTTTGTCGAGAAACAATTTGCATCAGGACCAGCGAGGGAGGGGCGGAGATGGGGCCGGGGGGAGGGGGGCTCTAGGGAGTCCAGATTAGTACTGGAGTCGCTCGCAAATGAACGAGCACAAATAAATTAATAGCACTGGCGTGGAAATAGTTTCGGAGGTCACCGCGACGCATAATCGCCGAAAATGAGACCGAATATTGCGCGAAATTCAACCGAATGCCGAGGAGATGTAGAATCCTTTTGATGCCTTTCATTGGTGGACGGGGTTACTATTTTAAAGTGATCCTTCTTTAGGCTCATGGCATGGCTTCAAAGAAACCACCTCGCCAGAGTGGTTGTTAGTAATGTGAGGAAAATCCACACGACGAGAAAAAAATCGCATGATTTTTCAATTACGCGGTCGAAGAATCCGGAATTTGTAGATTCAGGTGATTCGAATGACGAGCATTGTGATATTATCATGTCCACTATAATGTTATACTGTTACGGTGATGTATATTAAAATATACGACTACGTTACCGTAGATTCTCGATTGACATTGCGACGAACTGTCAGTAACGGATGGGTGGTCATATGGTTTTTTTTCTCCATGCATTATGAAATCAAACAATACCTTCAAATCATCACACAAATTTCATCACTCGTTAATTGTAGACGAATTTTCCTGTAAATTCAGTGTTTGAAAAGTTCCCTTATACATGTGCGGTTAAGTGATAACGGCTGTCAGGTCGCCTCTCAATTTTTTATTCACTTTTTTGTGCTTTTTGCAGCTGAAAATGAGCTGGTAACAGCTCGAAACGTCCTGCTTCATAGTGTTTTTAATGTTTTAGCCTTGTTTCTCCATGTTTTAATTCCATCCTTATTTACAGAAATTTCTTTATATGGATTCTCTAGGAGGATTTTAATAATTTTCTGCAAAAAATACGAAATTTAAAGGCTGGGCCAAAGCCTGATAGACTCAGTCAAAATCATGTAGGGTTCGCTCTCTCTGATCCATGCGTATTTAAATAAAATGTTAAATTATTCCAATTTCTCTCTGGCATGGACGCAATTAGTATAGTATGATATACTTCTTTTTTTGGTTGTAAAGTGCGTCGACGAAAGCGTAGCGGTTAAAAACTTCTGTGATAGTGAAGGTGCGTAAAATGTTTGAATTTTTACATTCAAAGTGACAGCCGCGTAAAATGTTTGAATTTTTACATTCAAAGTGACAGCCGCGTAAGGTCGCATTGCGGCGCTTGCATATTGCATATTTTGCCTTAGCAGCATTTACGTCTCACACACACTCACAACCCCTTCCATGCCTGCGCATCCCTCAGGGGCAGGGGGGACTACGAGTTGGGAATTGAAAACGCACGACTCATCATATTTTGCGTAGCTTTCAGTTGTCTTGTGGGTAGTGCAGAGGGCGGAAAATACAGGGGGTTGGCGGTTGGGGTAGCGGGGACAGAAATGATTCAGCACTAAATAAGACGAAGAAACAAAGAGTGAAGTGGAATATAGGCCCCCGCTGCAATTTCTGCGGACGGCAGTGCTGAAAAAGACGCGGTGCATCCGAGTAATGAATTTCCATACTGTCGAGTGAGAGGAGTCAAGTCTTCACACTCACACTGCCGCCCACAGCAAAAATGACGTAACTCCACTCAAAATGCTGTATGTTTTTCCAGCACGCACTGCCATAAGACTTCATTTTTGTCATGGGAACGGAGTTCCCCATGATATTAGAATCGTTCCGTTGCTTTCGCTATGGGATTCCCTATACCTCTGCGACCTTGAGCGTTTCGCCCAGTCTCCGATTTTTGGTTGATTTTCCGATGTATCAAAAACCGTTGTATTTTTTAGCCAATCATGTCTCTACATCAAGTTGTGTTGATTGCTAAAATTCGCTTTCAGCGAGTTTTTTTCCACCTTGAGATGTCGTGTCTGACTGGTAAATCTGCGCAGAACCACGAAGTTCCGTTTTTAGGCAAATTCTTTTTTTTTGGGAGGTTCTGATTGGTTATTTTTCGCCATCAGTTTTCTGTTCGTTGGTGTAAAAGATCGCCTACATCGGTGCTCTTGAGAAGCCGCCATTATCCCACCTCAAATTCGAAAAATAGAAGTAAAGAAATAATAACCATCGTACAAGGTGGAAAATTGTTCTGGAGGACTCGTTACGGATATATGAGCCAAAATCAGAACTCGATTGATTGATTTAATCCATGAATACAGAAATATTGCCTCAGCTTACTGCCGCGATAGCAAATGCATGATGAGATGAACCTTGAGACACATGATAGCATAGGTAAACAATGTCTCACAGAGAGAGGCGCTTAGCTCATTTCTTTCATATCTCAGGAGCTACGAAGCGTCGAAAACAACTCTTGTGATAAGCCCCGCCCACCGTCAGAGTCTTTTGTAGGCTATTTTTACGCTCTCGACCGCGGAGCCGTTATAGCCTGGTTGACTAAGTCGCCACAATTTTATGAAAAGGAGCGGGCACTAGGCAATCGGGAGTTCGGTACCCGACGGTGGGTGTTACTTTTTAATGGTTGTATTGAATGTTTTAGACTAATCATCAAAAAATACTTAATACTAGATGATAAATGTGCGAAAATTTTCTCGTGAGTTAATATGTTAAACATAAATACTGGAATATACCTCCTTCATATAATCAGCCACATGTTTCCCCAAATTAATGACGTTATTTTCTTTTTTCAATAAAGTTAATTTGCATTCAACGTTCGTAAGTTAAGCGAAAAGTACCTATTGATACAAATAGAAAGACATGAAAATAGTATGCTAACATTTCAGTTGTTTTTTTTTTTTTATTTATTTTTTGTTTTTTTGTTTTTTCAATAAAACAAATTGACTGGGACTAGAATCATCGTATCTCTGAAGACAAAAGCTAAGTTTTTTGATACAGAAATACTAATATATTCATCCTTTATATAATCAGGGAGATGTTGACCCAAATATTGATGTATATTTTCTCTGTTCGCCCAAATTAATGATGGTATTTTCTTTTTTCAATAAAATTAATTTACATTCCACGTTCTTGAAGCAATATTTTCTCCAAAATTCAGCAAAAAATAACAATTTATACCTACTCAAAAAGTAAATAAATAAATAAATAAATTAATAAAGCAATGACATGAAAGTAGTATAGGTAGTACACATCTAACATTTCAGTTACATCTATTTGAATGAAAAAAATGGCAACTTAGGAAGCACATAGGTCACTTATGATGCGTATTCGGGCATATGCGTAGAGTAAAAATATCATACTTTACGCCGAAAAAACGAAACTGAAAGTTAAATGCGTTAACTTCCGAAAACCATACATAATCCAACGGAAATAAATAATTGGTAAATAACAGCTTTCTTGTATGCAAAGAAAAAAAATTAAAAATGTTAAAAAAGAGATGTCGACACAAAATTACATAGCCCCTTCAATTCTGAAGATACTACAAACGAACTGTACCTTAACATTTTCATATCCCAGAAGCAAAAGTTCCCATGACGAATATTGCTATCGCTAGCGATTGCAAAAACCAACTTGTTTCATTTTTAGTTCCATGTGGTATGGTGGTGTATCGGCATTTCTTCCCGTGAGACATGTCACATAACCTCTCTCTGCGTGGTCTTCAGAGCTCCGTCTCAAAACAAAAACCTTTTTTCCCCAACATTTTGCTCTTTTTGCAGAGCATTCACTCAGAGCACGTTCCTACGTGCTCGGTAAGAGGGTCGGCCCAAAATCCGAAAATCGAAATCCGACTCAGACTATCCATTCACTGATCGGATGAATGGATCCTCAATTTCGCAAAGGTCGAACTACTTACCATCCATCGCACAGTAGTCAGTCGATCTGAGGTTCTGTAACATTGCCGAGGCAACGCGTCTCAGGTTCTCAACAAATTTTCTAAACTTCCTCTATGTTGTAAACTCTAAACGCTCTCAGGAATCAAAATAACACACTAAAAACAACTTTTTACGATATTTGGACATCCTTGTTGTCGCTCTTCTGACGTAACGGCGTATCTCAATTTTCAAGGGAACCCTGTTTCACATATAAATCTATGCTTTTTGCACGGAGAAAAAAGATTCGTGCGTTGGACCCGAAGTTGAGGTCATATGGATCTCAGGAGTTTTTAGATCACGTATCTAAAAACTTGGGGTCCAGCTGGCGAAGTTCGGGTCAGACATCTGAAGTACTTCTATACATACCGAAGGGTTCGGGTCTCACATCTGAAGTACTTCGGTACATACCGAAGTGCCTCGATGTCTGACCTCAAGTTCCGGCAGCTCGACGCAAGTTTTCGGATGCGTGATCAGAAAACTTCAGAGATACATTCGACCTCAACCTCGGGTCCCACTCACGAAGTTTTTTTCTCCGTGTAGCGACGTTTTGCCCTAAGTTAGTTTTGCAACTACAAATGCTTTATTCAATCGATTGTGATGCCTATGTAGCATCACTGATATTTCTTTACATTTTATCACTTGAGGCAGCGCCGAATTATAATAAAGCGAACTTCTAGACTGCGACAGAAGATCCGCATTCTTGGTTCCTCCATTTACTTTACGTGTTAAAGTGTCGTCAGACGATCTTCTGTCGCAGTCTAGAAGTGCGTAAATCTATTTAGCTTGGACTCTACGTGGTTTACATTTCTTTTATTTTTGACCCCGGAGCAGAAAAGTGGCGACACCCGGCATCACGGCTCAATCCGCGAAAGGTCCCAAAATTCACGGAGCCGGAGTAGGAAGTGATCATCTCAAAACCCTGGGCCCTTTCATCCCGGCTCGAATCCTCGGAACTGGCAAAAAATCGAATCTCATTCAGTTTGTCTCAGTTTCGTCTGACTTCCCAACGCGCTCATTCAGATCTCTTGGTCGCGCCCACGACCGACCCACTACTCCACGGGAGAACCACGTAAATCCCGTAAAAGCCCGGTTGTAGATCCGCGGTTTTTGTCTCGGAGTCCTCGATGCACTTTCTCTGTCTGCACTCCCTCTGATTCCTTGGGTCTCCGTTTCGCTCTCTCGTCCTTTGTCTCGCTGAATCGTCACAAGTGGAGCAATACTCCTCGCGTCTGCGGCCACTTTCAAAGGGCATTCCACGGCCACGGGACTGTCAAAAGAGGGCGGGGGTGGCGTATATTAGGGATGCTCCAGGTAGCAGGGGTTCGGGTGGGAGGTGAGGGGCGTCTCCACGGGAGATTTTCAGGTGAGTTCCTCGCGCTGTTGCCGTGCCGGGCACACTTCACGATTTTAAGCCGAGGGAGAGAGAATCAAAGAAATGCCGGAGGGTGAGTAAAAATTACAATGCAAATACTCACGCAATCGAACGAGAAGAGTAAAAAAGGGAGGAACATAGCATTCTGTTAAGGAAGAGTGCGGAAATGTCGGTAATTTTGAGGTTACACTGAAAAAAAGTTACAGGCTATGTAGATGTAACGTACATTCCGGGCTCAGCAGCCGAAAGTTCCGGGCACTGGAGCCGTAGCTCCAGCTGCTCCGGGTGCTATATCTGGAACTTTAGGTCTTAGAGCCCGGAACGCGGACGGTATGTCTATATAGCCCATAAGAACGGTTTCCACAGCCGGAGTTTTTATTCCTGCTTTGAATTCAATTATCAAAAATTCAAAGAAAAAAAGAAAAAAAGCATTTTCCTCAATTCATACAATCTTAAAGAGGAGTAGAACTGCAAATCTCTTTTTCTCTGTTCAAACTTTATGAAACTTAGTGCGTTTCTGTTAGATCCAGTCCAATTATTGCCAGTTTCTTATCTGAATTGGACTGCATTTTGCAATTTGGAACTTCATTGTCTGGCTCATCAGAGAAACAGCCTGTGTGCCGTTAGTTTCGCCATGCAGATAGATGTTTTTAATGAAAGCCAGAAATTGTAGTTCCTCACTGCAAAATGCAGCCCAACTGGAGTTTAGTTTCTATGACAGAAAACGTCTGTCATCTGGGCCGGCGACTTCGAGTTACCATCTGAACCACGTTTTTACTTTCTCGCTCCCCTAGTTTTTTTATTTATCTCGCGTATATGAACTCATCTCGTTCAGGAGCCATTCAATTACTCTCCCAGATCACCGACATATTACGAGTCTCATTTTAGGCCATTTGAATCAGTGAGAACGAAGACACACCATCTCGGTTACTCGAAAATGCTCACTTTTTCCCGCGGACAAACAATTTTCATAAAGGGCATTGTAGTTACCGTAACTGTTCCAACTCGGACATTTAAAATTTCCTTAAGTGCTTGCTTTTAGGCCCCAAAAATCTTTTTCTTCGACTAACTTCTTCACTTAATATGCAGTTTTGTATGCGCCTTGATTAATTTCATTTTTTCGAGTTAGTGTGTTACCGTTCTCACTGATTCATTTAGAGGACCGAAAAGACGACGTCATAGCGGAAACGAGAAGAGGTCAGTGACGACTGACGCAGTGGCGTGGCGTGAATTGCGATACATCGAATGATTTGCCCTTCAAACCTCTGGAAATGGATCGATAAACAGGGTGTTCGCAGCGAACACCTTGATAATCGATTCTTGATCATAGGTTTATATTACATATCAATCGATGTTTCGCAATTCACGCCACGCCACTGGACTGACGACATTAGACAACGCGGGTACCCAAACGGCGAGCCCTAAATCGTAGACGGTAGCTCCTTAATGACCTGCTCACACGGTGCAGCTCCGACGATTCATTCCTCGCTTATCCACGAACAGTCGCTCATCGTCCATCCTACGGACAGTGTTGTTTCAACATCCTGCGTTTCCTCGAACCTGGATAATAGAATTTTCTACCCTCCTTTTGTCCCTCCCCCCCCCCCCCCCCGGGCCACAGAAGTGCCCCATCGCCGTGTCGATACAGATTACGGCGACTCTAATATCCTCGCCTCGTTCCGCGTTGCCACATCGAGCCTCTGGTCATATTTCGACTGGCTCCTTTTATTCCTACGGGCTGATTGTTGAAATTGGTAGACAAAGCTATAGATAAAAAAGACATAGAGAGTATGGAGTGATCCTATTGGTTAGGACGGGTGGTTGTTATGTGCAGGGAGGGAAAATAGAACAGTTTCATATTGGTATCATTTCCAAGTAATAGAGGAATAAAAAGTAGCCTTGATACCTAGAGAAAAAGGGAGAAATCTAGAGGGGGAAAAGGATAGATTAACTAAAGGGTTTCTTGTGGATTAATTTTATTTAGTCTACAACTAACCTCGTTTGTCCATTGCAACTACTTGTTTCCACCGAGGATCCCTCCTTTCCCTTTTGTCTTCTTTGTCTATAGATTTGTCCACCAATTACAACAATCAGCCGGCTGTCATTGAAGTTTGTCCGTAGGCGGATACAAGGTTATGGGCGGAGGAGAGCACGCCCTCCCCGTTCGCCTGAAATAAAGGAGGAAGAAAAATGAAAGAAAGAAAAAGAGAAGGAACGGAGGAAAGAAGGATGCTCAGATTCGGTAATTATTTATGGCAAAATTGACTCAAACTGCAACTGCATGATTAAATCATCTAACAAGGTGCTTTAACATTTCGAAAATTTTCTGTGGGGAGCCCCCGGCCCCCCTCCTACGCCCCCCTGTTCGAAATGTCTGGATCCGCCTGTGAGTTTGTAAGGAACTCTATGAAGAATTCGATTGATTTAAGCATTGGGTCTGTTGCGAACTTTCCCTAGAAGGAATGTCGCGAATGGGAAATAGCTTAAAACTTACCATGATAGCATCCGGGTAGTCTAAAATCTACCACCAACCTCCAGGTTCTTGACTAAGTATTAGGTTTTACAAAGTTTGGTTGTTTTTGATAGAAAATTATCCCAAAGAAACCAAAATTACGGACATATTTAACTGTGCTGGCACAAGGCGATGGGTCAGACTCAGATGGTTGTCAATACTGCTATTTCGTTTGTGTTGCCTACTCCTTCGGAGGAGGGCAAAGAATTTATATTGCTCTGTATCAGATTATGTCCTTGCTGTAGTATAATAGTTGAAGCTAGAAACTCAAGAATACGAATTTCTAACACAGATTGCGTGAAGTCAGAACTGGATTTCAAACTTATACTCTATATGCCCTTCGTGAACATTGAGCGTGTGTTATTCCATGTGAAGCGACTCTTCTCTTGGCTTTAGCACAGGTTTTCAATATACCCATGTTTGCCTTCGGAAAACAATCGATTTGAATTTCCCCTTCAGTTTAGGGAGTAGGCAACACGGACTCCGCAGTGTCGAAATAGTCCGACCCTCTGATGTTGCGTCGTTTTGCGCTTGCACAATTAAATATTTCCGATTTACTGATTTTCTTTTAATTAATTTTCTATCAGACCGACCAACCAAAATTTTGATTCAATCAACCAAGAATTTAGGTTACGACCCAAGACATCGCAGGATTATGCACTTGCGTCTGCCCTTTGTCGTTTGCGACTCACGAAAAGCTGTGGCATTAGCTGTGGCCATTCCTGTTGATACCCTAAGAAAATTGGCAACGATGGTTTAGAATCCTGTTCCTCCCATGATTCAAGGCACACAAATCCGTCGTCTGAATCTCCTTCGTCTCCTAATCCGTATCACTGATGCGCTGCGCCGTATTTCGTGATCCTATTTCGATTTGTAGCGATTTTTCTGCCAATCTAAGTTGTTTTTCCGTGATGGTTCTTTATCTGCTCTACGCTGGCAAAGAAGCGTGGTCTTTAAATGCACAGAAAGGAGATATTGAAAGGACTAGCCAATGGTCATTCATTTGAAATTTGAAGGTATCTCTGTAGGCTATAATCGAATTTAGCTTGGAATGGAGCAGCCCTCCTAAGATTTTGGAACCGACTTCACAGTATCGTTTAAATAAAGCTACAGTACCACATTCAATAGTATAGCGATGATGAGCCATACATGGAAATATTTTCCACTGAAAAGAAGAAAGAACAATTTTTAAAAAAAAAAAAAAAAAAAAAAAAAAAAAAAAAAAACTTTAAATGACTTATGTATCAAAGTTTTTTTTTTTTTTTTTTTTTTTTTTTTTTTTTTTTTAAACAGTAGTAATCAGAGACAAGTAGTAATACAAGATTTATGGAAAAAAACATAGTGAAATTTAAAACATGCCTATCGGACACCATTTTAAGCTATTAAAGTAATTAGACGTAATATCCTATGTATTGCCTGAATGATCTACCTGAAGTATTCACTCTTGCTCGATTGAGTAAAAATTCTTTGGAAGTGTGACGAAGCATGATTGCAGGTTTTGCAGAGAAGTTAAATTTTGTGCTGAATAAAAACTTGACCAAACTTAAACTTAAGTTAAACGAGTGCATATTAGAATTTAACGTGTACGAGAATGTATTTTCATAAGAAAAATTACTTTAAATTTGACTCGTTTCACTTAAACTTACCACACTAAATGTCGAACAAAATTCACTAAAAATAGGAAATTATAATAAAAGGTCTTACAGGAAATTAGTATTCTATAAATAAAAACGCTCACAGTTAGACCCAGCCATAAATGCATTGAAAAATCAGCTATTTTCGCGGAGAGACACGAGGAGACCCATTTTTTGTACACCAAATAATACCTCTAAGCCGTGCGATAAAACTCGAAAACTAAAAACGACCAAGAGTCATCAAATAATAATTTTAAAAAGTGGAGTTTGCCACGCAGACACTTTTTTGCGTACTTAACATGTTTCGTCAGTTTTAGGGCAAAAGCCCCTACGTAAAGCGGAGTGTAATCATTCTTCACGAACAAACCCAGCATAGTAGAGAGTTTGAGACGCAATGCGCAACTTCAGTCAGTCGTGCCAGTGGCGTGGCGTGAAGGATCGATTATCGATATTTCTCCATTTGAAGCTGTAGTAAAGAATCGATTGTCAAGGTGTTCGTTACGAACACCTTGATAATCGATTCTCTTCCATAGATTTAAGTAGCTGATCAATCGATATATCGCAAAGCACGCCACGGTACTGAATCGTGCCCAACTCAGAGAATTTTTGGGACGAAGGGTCTTTCGTTTGGGTTGGCCACTGGAGAGCTCTGCCGGCTGCCTTGAAACGCAAGTTGACGCAGTCCCGAGCGGGCCTCATTGAAGCATTACTTATTCAAAATGTTCGTTTGAATGTACTTAGCCGGGAATCGGCTCCCCTCCCGCGTCTTCAGTGCATTTCAAAGGCCATTAAGCACGACAAGTTTTTGAATTATTTTCATACTTCGTAGCATATTACAAGCGTAAAGGCGCTTGTTTCGGAAAGTTTGCGCGCACTTTACGTGACTCCCCAGATGGAGTCATGTCTCCGGCGCCTATTCTAAGCCCATCTTTCAAGTTCTGATGGCGGAAATCAGAAAAAAGGGGAAACTTATCATTTTGACGCAGCGTTTAAAAGTTGCTTCGTGTCGCGCGCTCCGAAAATCCTCCTCCCCGGGCTTTGGTTTTGCGCCGTTGTTTTCGTTTTCCACAATTTCTGAACTTTTAAATGGCGAATTTTTCATCTTTGATTTTCAGATGGTTTTACTTTTGAAATAACTTTTATTTGCTAAACTTTTCTTTGTGTTGTAACACTGAGAATAATTGTTGGTTTGTAAACCATACTATTGTTCATGATGGAACGGTAAATGAACTAGTGATTTTCGATCTTTGAATCATGCAAAGGTTTAAATATCAAACAGGGTGGGGTCTACACTCTGTTGCGGGAAAATCTAGGCTCGTAATAAAAAAAAAGAAAAATCAGCTTCATGACGGCGGCGCGCGCCTAGGATTTTGCGGGATGCTAAGAATCTGGGCTCATCGACGAGTTTATCGACTGATGAGGTCTAAAAAGATTAAATACGTTAAAAAATCTCTCAGCGTGGCCACATAATTTAGTATTTTAAGCATCTTACTGGACTGATCGCCTCCCCTCCACCCTCAGTCTTGCACCGTCACTCACTAGAGCTAAAATTATAATATTTTATTAATTTCCTCTTACCTAATCTCTTTAGATATTCGTGGATTTCACGAGTAGAAAAAAGAAAACGTCGCTTCGCTTTTGAGAAATTTTGTGACTGAATAGATTGTAACGTTTTATTCTCTCCGGGCAAAATTGAGAATTTTGACTATCGCCATTTGAACGCTATTTTACAAATCATTGTCTATTATATAAAATCACAAAATAAATCATAAATTTCAAAAATAAAATTATTTTTTTTATAAGTTCAATCATAAATTGTATATTTCTTAAAATCATAAAAATAATGGGTAACGCATAACGCTTGAGGCTCGAGTCAAGGAGCTCACTATCTAGTGATTTTATAGTATGAGGTATGTTAAGAGTAACACGTAATGTATGACGTTTCTGTTCCGAACCGCTTCGGGGGGTTGGACCACGCAGCTGCTAGGGGGCTTAGCCCCCTTGTTTCCAACAATGATGTCTTGGGACACCGCGAAGGAAAAGTTCTTATGAATAAAACGGATTCACAAGAAAAACCGAGGCACCATGTAAATAAATGAACAATCGAGCTACGGATATTCCGGATCTGTGAGACCGCTTCATCGCTCTGGCTTTCTGATAGTTACACACAGAAGAGTGAGTATTTAGCTATCCTTGTGAGGACTTGAGTACAGGAGAGAGAGCGGCCGCCGGCGCTCAATGGAACAGTCCTATTGGAGAGGTCGGACATATAATTTATGACTTAAACTGCAAATTGTCAAGTTGATTTTGTTGTATTATACATTTTATGGGGTGCTCTTTGAGGGCAGTTGTACGAGAAAACAAACGTTACCACTTTTAAAACTCTATATTCACATAGATATGCGTTTTAAAGTTTCTATATTTTGCCCAACTACCCCCATTGATTCGCTCCTGTGTGCGGCGCGTTGGACCGGTGAGCGACCGCGCACCGTCCTAGAGACCGCCTCGTCGCTCCTGCTAGCCTAATACTTACACACAAAAGATGGAGTATTTCGCTATCCTTGTGGGGACCTGGAAGGGAGAGAGAGAGTTGGTTGGTCGATCATTGGTATTTATATGTATTTATCTTGTAATTCACCTGAGTCGCGTGCGTATTGGCTGCCTACACGCATTTAAGCTCCTAGCCTGGGTCGATCTAAAAAAAATAAAATTGTGTTATTGTATTTTACACTGGAAAAGATAATTTCGTGGTTTTAACTACTACTCTAATGAAGTAAATGAAGCCCACATGCGAGAGCCTTGCTTTATTTTATTTTTTTTTTGCGTGTGTCGCACTAGAATTGCAATTGAAGTTTAAAATAGCGATAGCTCATTGATTGTGTGGCGTCAGCCAACCACCGTAGTGTCTCGCGCTGGATGGTGATTGGCTACCGAAATCCGTTTCTGAGAAAATGAATGAGCTCTCTTGCATTCTGATAATTGCTTCCTAATTGGTCGCATCTCGAGTTGAGCCGCCATTTTAGAGGCCAAGGACGCGCAGAATGTATATGATTGGCCATGCAATATTAGGATGCACTAAAAAAGTAGCCGACAGCGAATGGGTGTGAGATGCGACCACCATTGTTTATTTACTCGCCATGCTTTCACATAGTTGCACAGAACACTTGTCGAAGAAGAGATGCCTGACTTTTAGTGTATTTTCCGAAGAAAATACACTATTGTTTTATTTGAACTATAGAGTCATCTGTGCCATGACTACTTCAAACAAATATGTCATGGGCTATCTCTGCATCCCACTGCACTGATGGGTAGACAAGAAATGAGCAGTTTTAAATAAATAACCCTGCCATCAATTAATGCTGAGGAACTGTATTTTGTGAACTTTAACATTTCTGAGATAAAAACGACTTATGTTACATTTAGGAAGACTTAATACGGCCTTTTTGAAGCTTTCT
This sequence comes from Bemisia tabaci, assembly GCF_918797505.1. Lineage (NCBI taxonomy): Eukaryota > Metazoa > Arthropoda > Insecta > Hemiptera > Aleyrodidae > Bemisia > Bemisia tabaci. The sequence continues at coordinate 33,461,186 of NC_092799.1, forward strand.
TTCTGTTTTATTTATTTTATTTGGAAATACCCGCGCGCGACTACACCCTGTATGATAAAACCAAGTTGATTCAACGAGTTCTGACGTGGTTGAGCTGGCGTACTAAATATCGCACTGATTATGTAAAAATTTCAGCAGATCCTCAATTTTTACCAAAGAAAGATAGGCTAAAAATTCCAAATCTGCCGATCGAGATTTTTCATATATTCGATGCGATTCGCATGCCGCAGTTCGACCACGTCAGAATCTTTGAATGAAACTCCTTCATCCCCAAAGTAGTTATGATAACATCGAGTTAGGAATGGGGGCCCGTGTAAAAATGACAAATTTTACTTTTTAGCAGATAGGAAACCCGTAGATTTTCATGTATTATCAGCTTAATATTAAAGTTCGTTTAAAGTCATTTTTACGAAAGTATTTTAAGAGCTTGCTCTATAAGCGTGTACAATTTTTCGAAGGTGAAGTAATGATTACATTGAACAGCTTTGCAACGGAGGACTCCGGACTTTCTGAAGTGGCATCAATTATAAATTAAATTAATGACCAAGACTCACAACAGCCGGGAGCGCTTTAAAGCTCGTTGAAAAAATTAAAGGTGGGTTGATGGGTTCTAAGTCGACATAATATGCCATTGTGCCAATTTTTTTCGGATTCGAGGAAAATGGAGGCAGGGTCTGAAATTAAAAAGCGTGTTCTCGCGATTCAGCCAAGATTAAAGACTCCCCAACTTTTTTTCGCCGGAATCCGTGCGAAACCCGATCCTCAATTTCCTGACGAGCGTTGTCGGATGAGGCCAATCTAGCTCGTTTGAGTCATTTTTCCAGCAGAAAAACAAAGTTGTTTATACAAAGCGGTGCGGCTAGCTCGCCCGAGTCCAATTAAACTGCTTTTGTGTGCGATAATTTTATTTCAAGGAGCGGCGAAAATAGTCAGCAACAAGAAGAGGAGGTGCCGCATTTTTTTCCTCTCTTTCTTTTCGCCATAATCATTATTTTTAATGAAACATCCATCTTGGGTAAACAACATCGTTTAGATTACGCACGCTATTGTTATCTTCATAATTACAATTAATATCCTTTCCTCTATCCTGGTTGAATTTTTTCTTTCAATTATTTCAACCGCTTCTTGGCATCCTCTAATCACTTGGGATTGATGAGAGATACTAGAGCCTTCAGGTTTAAGAAAAAAATATTAATTACTCTTTTAAAAGAACGGAAAACGACAAAGCTCATTGTTTTTGAGCTGTTTAAGGGAATTTAGAATTTCAATGCGAAACTTGTTCTAAAGGCGGGGTCTACTTATAAGCCAAATTTGGATTTTGCCTCCTTGCATATTTTATTCTTTTATCGAATTACAATTGTGAGCATCGAAAATTTTGCTATCAACTCTGTACCTCCTCGCTCCCCTCTTGCAGGTAGAACAAGTACTGTTATCGTCCAAAAAAAGGAAGAAAGTTATACTCGTATTTTCATCATTTCTAGGCGTTTTCAGATGCATGGAGTCAAAAAAAAAAAAATTCTTGAAAAAATGTTTATCGTCTGGCCTCCCCTAAATCTGTGTACAGCCACATATGCCATATCTCAAAATCTATTTGTTCAATTTCATTCAAACTTCATGGAGTTCAATTTCATGGAGGACCATATGGTCTTCTTATGCACGTTGACTGATTTTGGAGTGCGCTTAAATTGGGAAGTGGGGCTAAGGGCAAAACTTGATTTGCATCAAATTCACGCGAAGGGCTCACTTTTCCCCCCTTTTTTTTAGTGCTCAGCCATTCTCTGGAAACGAGAGCAATCCGTTCCTCTAAGTGTTCTTATTTATCCCTGCGTCTCCCTGATTAACTTCTGTAATGTTCTCGACCCTGTTTTACCGTTGCACATCTCTTAAATTAAAAGTCTTGATGCGATCTCGTCCCCATCGTCGTGTTCCTGAGAACCGAGGAGCAACTGCAAGACTGCAAGACGACTTTTATTTTTATTTTTGACCTGGATCATGCAGCGGGGTTCCGCTCGGATCACCACCGCCAGCACGTCACGGATATCAGTCATGATTTGATGCCGCTGTTGCCTTTTTCTCTGCGTACTACGCGCGGACCAGTGGCGTGGCGTGAATTGCGATAAATCGATTGCTATGCCATTTAAACCTATGGTAAAGAATCGATTATTAAGGTGTTCGCTGCGAACACCCTGTTTATCGATCCTTTTCCATAGGTTTAAATGGCATAACAATCGATTGTATCGCATTTCACGCCACGCCACTGGCGGAGAGGAGATGCTTTTATCCGTCAAGACCTCCCACTCAAGACCTTCATTAATTTCGGGATGAATTTCAGGCCCCATACACAGACATGTTACCACGAGGAGAGCTGCAACATCCAAATTTTCGCGATCACATTCCCTTCAAAATTTGACTGATCTAGTAGATTATAAGACATTTTCCCACAAGGATAACATAAAAGAACACATAACATCTCTCTTTCCTATCTGCTGCAATGAGGATACGCTCCTTCATAATCAGTGAATGAACTCATTTTTTAGTAATTTTTATCGGTCTGTATTTAAATATATGTTATATAACATTTTTTTTAATTTTTAGGCTTTTTAAATTTATGGACGATTTTAAAATTTTAAATACCAAATGATGTTGATAAAGATATATTTGAATTAAGTTTGTATCTTTGCAACTTTATGAGCCCGAGATGGTAAAAATAAAGGATAATTCTACTACCCTATACCACTACAATAATAAGCACACTGGAAAAAAAAAACACATTGGATCTAGAGTCCAGACTCTTAAAAACATCGACAAGAAAAAGTACTCTTGATTCAATCAGAATCTAGCTTAAGTCATGAACCAAGCCTCTTAATTTAAGCGAATTTCGTTTTGATTCAAGCAAAAATCCGATTTAATCAAGAGTATTTTTTCTTTTCAATGTTTTCAAGAGTCTTGACTCTAGATCCAATGTGATTTTTTTTCTCAGTGTATGTGCTGCTTGAGTTTACGAGTCTCGGAATTTAATACTCGTATATCTGTTGTTTTATTATAATCGCTGATTGCGGAGTCAGACTATAGCAGCGAGAAGTGGTGGTTCTTAGGGGTTACTTTTTCGAAGTAACGTTGAAGATGCACCTTAAGGAGATTTTCTGCCAGTCATTTTCAGGTGTTCCAGAGGCATAGCGCTCGAAGGTCTGGGTCCGACAGAAGACCATAAACCTCAAAGCGGCGTCATCGCCGCCGTCGCGTCGACCACGAGACTTCCTGGGCATGAAAAAAGAAAGGAAATGAGTCAGGAGCTGTGAGCAGACACAGGACACCCCCTTCTCCAATCACCAACACAAGCCGAAGACGAGGTAAGAAGAGAAAAAAATGAGAGTATTTTGGAAGGAGGTAATTGACATAGTTGAATGGTCGGGAACATGTCACAAAAAACGCTGTTGTCGAGTCGAAGAAGACAAACTATTATAAATCGTTACTTTCCGGCCGAGGTATCACAAGCGCCATGTGACGTTTGAAAATTTTCGCCGTCATTTTATGTTTTGACAGAGAAATTTTTGGTTGAATTAATAGGAAATTTACGCTGAATTTTATCGGCAGCACAAAAAAATTCAGTGAAATTTTCGAACAGCTTCGTTGAACAATTTCTAAAACAAAATGGCGGCGGAAATTTTTAAACGTCGCATGGCGCTTGTGATACTTTGGCCTGTTACTCTGAGACTTCAGATCATGAAGAAAGTGTCCTGTGACTTATGTCCTCTTGTTTTCCTCCATGTACTCAGTCGTCGCACAGTGGATCGAATCAATTAGAGAGACAAGGTTAAAATACATCACTAAAACAGACCCGAGACGTTCCGACTCAAAACTGAGTCATTTTCAGTCGGAAAAAAAATTAAAAATTAAAAAATATCAACGAGAAAACCTGAGACCTATATGTCGATGGCTCAGATCTACATGACGCGTTTTCCTCGGATCTCAACCACCAACTGTAGGTCTCAGGTTTTTTCTTCGATATATTTTAATTTTTAATCTATGTTTAGACTAAAAATGACTCAGTTTTGAGTCGAAACGTCGCAAAGTTTTTGTGGTGTTGTATTTTGACCTTGGTTCCCGTTTTTTTTTTTTTTTTTTTTTTCATTGTTTTTCCCCTGTTTCCCAGGAACCTTTGCTTCCTTCACTGCACTGGAAAAAAACACATTGGATCTAGAGTCCAGACTCTTGAAAACATCGACAAGAAAAAGGACTCTTGATTCAATCAGATTTAAGCTTAAATCAAAAGGAAATCCGCTCAAATTAAGAGGCTTGGTTCTTGTTTTAAGCTTAAATCTGATTGAATCAAGAGTAATTTTTCTTGTCGATGTTTTTAAGAGTCTGGACTCTAGATCCAATGTGTTTTTTTCCTAGTGTGGATGTTGTTTACCTACAAAGCGCGTCTCCTCTCCAATTATTTTGATCAAAAAGCGACAACATTGGTGAGTCTGTGACGGTGCGGCCGGGGTTTGCTCGCTGATGCGGAAATCCAGGAGGAGGAGGGTCTATGCCCTATTCTTCCCCCTCATCCGTCCCCCTGCCCGATGCTGTTGTAGTCGGGAGGCCTAGGGGCAGGAGTGCAGGACACGGCGACTTAGCACCTGGTGGCCGTAGACGCCGCACCGCACCGCGCCCACCGCCGCAGAGGCGGAGACACTACGCCAATAGACAGAGTGACGTTGATCATCGACCCTCTGGAATTGGATATGAATGATAGACCCGATCGTAGGAGTGAGGCAAATATGGAGGGGGGGGGGGGGGGGGGGCATAGGAGGAAGGTCCAGGAAGAAGCCGTATTTGGAGGAACTGGAGTGGTTCTTTCAACGAAAGCATGCACGCGTACTGAAATCAACGAGGAAACCCACATCCTCGAAAAACAAAGAAAATTGATCTGGAAAGAGGGGTGCCATTGAGAGGTAGGATTGCTCCCTTCTCCGGATTTGAAATTATACCTTTCTATATCGCAATTTCAGTCGTATCAGGAGAATTTTCGGGAAATGTCGAGGTTTTTTTTAAATGTAAACCTGTCGGGTTTAATCTCTCAAATTTTTCCAGAAAGAAGGATTCATTTTGCTCAGGCCCCACTTCAGCTGTCTACGCACCGAAAAAAAGTATAGGCTGATGTAACATTCTGGATGTAAAAATGTGTGCGACAACTCACAAAACACCGAATTAACCGCCATAGCAGTTACTTTAGCAATGTCAAGATGTAAAACTAACTGCTGTGGCGGTTAATTCAGCGTTTTGTGATTTGTCGCACACTTTTTTACACATAGAATGTTAAATCACCATTCCATTTTCTGTGCAGTTCCAAAAAAGGAAGAAATAACTAACACCTTGTATTAATACATCCCATAAGTTATCTCATGTCATCACTCATCCTTTAAGTACATTTGGCCCTGGGTGGGGTGAGAGCCTCCTGCCTTAGCAGCGACGCGACGTGGGGGTAAACAACAGCCTGCTCAGCTCAACAAGACTTGCGTGAGGCTTAATTTTCCTTCAATTGGACGCTTATGCAATTTTAACAACAGCAAAGTTAAAATAATTGTATCACGCCTTTTGGTTTCAGCGCTTGAGTTTCACTGACGAATTATAGGATTCTCTGTTGCTGATCTTCTCAGAGGTAATGCTAGAGAGCCGTAGTTGGTGGTTTTTAGTTTAAAGACCAACGGAACCAACTCGAAATCATTGGCTGAACCAGATAATTGGAGGTACTTATGCTGAAAGAAACACAGAAAGAAATACGGTAGATTTTCACCAAACTCTGACACAGTGATCCGAGTATGGTAATCAAAACCAGACTATCTGTGGTAGCATTCACCATGTTATGGTAAGTTACACCAGAATTTTAGTAAATATTACTATTAATCTAGTTATTTTCACTGAATAGTACCACTGTGTGAAAAATCAAGTATACTCATAGTAGATGTTACCATGCCTTTTTTTCGCTGAACTATTTTCAAAACTAATCAATAACAAATCAGAAATTCGATCATTGCACACCTAGCCGACCTGACAACCCTGCTCAGGTAGGCGGAGGCGGGGGTGGGCTAGGCGGAAGCCCCGGATTAGGGGCGAGGGTCGGACGTCGCCGCGGCGGCCGCCTGTTTTCTTAAATCATTCCGGGATCAAATTTCTTAATTCAATAATCCACGCTCTGAGCCCTGGCGCGTTGCCGTGCGGTAGGTTTCCGTCGAGGTTGCAAACTCGCCGCGGCCGCCCCGCTGGTCCTCGTAGTGAAAGTTGAATTCACCCCCCGAGCGGCATCCCTGGCTCCTAGCAGCCGGCCCAGAATCGCAAAATGCCGCCGGCCACGCCATCGGATCCCGAACCCCCCCTCCTCCCCTCGGGTAGTGGATCCCTCCCCTGGTGACGACCTTGCGACGTTTTTTAATCCCTTTGCGAAACCCCTCGTTGTCGCGTCGTCGCGAATTTTGGGATTTTATCATGGGCGTAATGCAAACCAAAAATTTGTCCTAAAACACTGAAGGTGCTGCTTCAAGAGTGGTTCATGTTGTAAATTCGAAAAAATTGTTTCATTTGGGAAGAATTTCCCCCTTTTTTCCTTTTTTCTTCTTTTTTTTTTGGCTCATGAAATTTACATGGACACTTTCGAACGAAACTCATCTCTACAGAGGTTTTAAAATGCACAGATTGCGAAGAGAGAAAAAACGGTTAATGCATTCATGGCTTCTAAAAGATGGAAAGGGACTCTAGGCCCCCCCCCCCCCCCCCAAAAAAAAAAAAAAATGTTACATTTTTGAAGCATCTTTCATTCAATTTGGGTGAATTTCGACTTGAATAATTACGGAATGTTAGTGTCTTTCCTTATTATTTTCTCCGTTTCTTCTTTCTTTAAATCTTTAATTCTTCTCTTTTTCTTCTCTTTTATTTCCCTCTTTTTTCTGGCAAACGGGGGGGGGGGCATACGCCCTCGACGCCTCCCCTCATGATAGCTGTTTTCGCATTACCCGGGAGACAAGGATTTATGACAGAGCAGGCAACTATGCATTCGCTCCCTCGGTTTTGGGCCATTTTTGGCCGTAGCAGTCAATACTAATTCCGGAGCTGAATGGAGGTGGATGCGGTGAGGGCGTGCTAGCTGCTCGCACCTCTGATGGCTCGTTATCATTGTCCTCTCCGTCCCCGCCTCCGGCGCGGCACCGCGAAGGGGCTGAAAATGTAAATTCAGAAGGGGGCTCTGCAACATTCCGGATACCCAAGGCTAAACGGGATGTCTTGCTTCGTGACGATAAGAAAGAGCTCGCGCAGGGGCTCACAGGCCCATTCAACGCTAAGATTTTTGGCAAATTGGTGCGTTCGTGCAGTGACAAGGGTTCTCTTCAACTGGACCGAGTTTAGTAAGACCAAGTCGCGCCAAATCGCACCAAGTTTGAACATAGGATAGGAAGATTTAATGTTTTCTCTCCCATAAGACTCTAAGACGCTTAGAGTCAAAAGAATTCTTACATATGGATGTGAAGTTTGGTAGCTGAAGAAACGGCTACAAGGTATGTGCTAAGAGCAACGGAAATGGATTTCTGGAGGAGACCAGCAGGAATTGCTAGAAGAGATTAGGTCCACAATGGAGATGTGGCGTGTGTAAGGAATTTGCGATTTGACCATTGATTCTTCTGTAAAAGTTCGCAAGAGACACGATGGTGCCACTGGTTTTCTCTGAAATCAACTCCTGAGCTCAAAAAAAGCTCTCAAGTTGAGGCCAAAATGGAGGGAATATCCCACGCTATCCTATGAGTCCACCTCTACATCAAGACAAACTCTCCATGCAAAGAGAGGGATCAAATACATTGACAGGGCTGTCACTTCATTTGGAGACTCTAAAACTGAAAACACGGAAATCCTGCTAATGTATTTGCCTCTATCTTAGCATGGAGAGTTTGTCTTGATGTAGACTTGGACTCTCAGGATAGCGTGGGATATCTCCTCCATTTTGGCCTCAACTTGAGAGCTTTTTTTGAGCTTTGGAGTTGATTTCAGAGAAAACCAGTGGCCACATCGTGTTTTTCGCGAACTTTTACATGAGAATCAACAGTCAAATCGCAAATTCCTCACACATGCAACATCTCCATTGCTAGAAGAGATTGGGTCCACAATTATAGAGTGCGTCAGATCATGGGAGTCGAAAATGACATCGTATGACAAAGTGTCCGTAAACTTCCTTTCCTTACTTTCCGTTTTCTTATCCGCTTCATATAGAAAAGTTTGCAACAGACCCACTTGTTGCTGTAAGTCAATTGATTACACTTGCATGAATGGAAGTTGCTCCTACTAAGCACGCTGGCGCTCTGCGACACACATGTGCCTATCGTTCAAATGGTTATCGGACAACTGGCAACGTAAGATCTCTTCGTCAACGCCCTGCCACCATCAGTTCATGGGACGCCCCCATTTTCAAGGTGGTACTCAATCCAAAACTTATTTTGGCAACCTCTCCTCCGACATTCTTTCACCGGGGAAAAAAAACCACATTGGATCTAGAGTCCAGACTCTTAAAAACATCGGCAAGAGAAAGTACTCTTGATTCAATCAGAGTCTAGCTTAAATCAAGAACCAAGCCTCTTAACTTAAGCGGATTTCGTTTTGATTTAAGCATAAATCCGATTGAATCAAGAGTATTTTTTCTTGTCAATGTATTCGAGAGTCTGGACTCAAGATCCAATGTGTTTTTTTTCCAGTGTTGCAAATGTTATGACATCGTGCACGATTCGACTTTTAACCTTCATTACCTGGCGAATGCTTTATTGCTTTCAAAAGTCAATCGATTATTTTTTGCCAATCGGAAAGATCCAACCGTTAAACCAGATTTTACATAGCTGACCCATTTTCCATGCTCCAGTACCTCCGTTCCGTTCAAAACCAAATGCATTAGGCTGGCAGAGGTAATGACGTCACCGTAATTTTACGCACGCAGCGGCTGATTCTCAACCGCGAAACGCAAATTCCGTTCGTTCGCTCTTGGGAAGACAACCGAATCACCGCGAATTTTCCGACCGTTCCGACTAGCCGGACGGATATTGCACGGTGGCAGCAGCCAGAGGCGGCCGCTAACCATACGTTCGTGCGTTAACCGTTTGCACCGTATGGTCCAACAAGGAGGCTCCGCAAGAGTTTAATCATGGAAGAGCGTTTAAACTCAGCCGTGAAGCGATTTGCAGATCCGAGAAGATCTCGTCCGCGGGGCGAGCGGTCACCGGTCATGTTTTAATTGGGTTTGAATTCGGCCCAGACTCGGCCAGCGTGTGGATGTATCAATGTTCGGGGGCGTTACGAGTGGTAACGCGCATACTTCGCAATGCGCGACGGGCAGCGTTAATGCGCTCTTTAAAACGCGCGCACATATATTCATGCTCTCAATGGGGATGTTGCATGTGTGAGGAATTTGCGATTTGACTGTTGATTCACATGTAAAAGTTCGCGAGAAACACGATGGTGTCACTGGTTTTCTCTGAAATCTACTCCCAAGCTCGAAAAAGCTCTCAAGTTGAGGCCAAAATGGAGGGGATATCCCACGCTATCCTGAGAGTCCACCTCTACATCAAGACAAACTCTCCATGCAAAGATAGGGAGCAAATACATTAGCAGGGTTTCCGTGTTTTCAGTTTTAGAGTCCCCAAATAAAGTGGCAGTCCTGTCAATGTATTTGCTCCCTATCTTTGCATGGAGAGTTTGTCTTGATGTAGAGGTGGACTCTCAGGATAGCGTGGGATACCCCCTCCATTTTGGCCTCAACTTGAGAGCTTTTTTTGAGCTTGGGAGTTGATTTCAGAGAAAACCAGTGGCATCATCGTGTTTCTCGCGAATTTTTACATACGAATCAATTGTCAAATCGCAAATCCCTCACACATGCAACATCTCCATTTCATCCACATTTTAGAATGAGCGTTTTGAAGTAAGCTTTTCGATCGGGAGCATCCACGTTCGAATACCCAGAAACTCGATACATTACAAAATAAATTCGATAACCAAACATGGGCTAATTCAATGCGTTATTTCGCGACGGGCCGCTTCCTCCCATCATTCACATCCAAGCTTCTCAACGACCACGTGGGCGGTTCGGAATTTCGGCACCGCGTTGAGATTCGACCACTCGCCGCCGAGGAGGGGGGGGGGGGGTGGCTCCCGATATTTCGCGGGGATCCTCTTTCACCCCGATTGTAACTTTACACCTTTTACCCTTTGTGCGGTCCCCTCCTCACCCGCCAAATACGACTCCGATAACCCGCATTTCTAGATCTAGACTAGGGCTGACGTTCTAGAAATTGGCAACGTCGCGAGATTTTTCGTTCCGGGCGAATCCGCCGAACGGATAACGCGAGCCCCGCCTGCGCGGTGGTGCCGGATTGGCGTAAAATACTGCCGTGATAAGGAAGAACGCCGTATGAACATTCCAGGATTGCCAAATTTCCTTGGATAAAATGCACATTTTAAAGGAAAATAATGAATATTTTTCCTTGAAATTTTCAAAAGCTTTAGATCAAATTACAAACAAAATTATCTGACGAATCGGCAGAAAGATATTAGAAAATTGTCCTGAAAATTAGTGATTTGCCAGAAGAAATTTGGCAACGCCTGAAGGCTCATACGGCGTTTTTCCTTAGCACGGCAGAATATGGGATTGACGCTGAGAGGAAATGTGATTTTACTGGTGGACGTGGCAACGGAGCTGACGGTGGAGCAAACAAAGGGTGGTCACCGGTTAATGGCCTTCCTGTTTGTCGATAGCGTATTTGAGCATGGAAAATGTATCGGTTGGTCGAGTAGAGGGCCCATTCAAAATCATCGCATATTTCACGAAATCTGGTGCCGATACAACCGCAGATTGTCGGTGCCCTGTTAGTTAGACAAGTCTTCCATTTAGGGGGCCGGCAATAGGAGGGGGGAGGCGTTTTAGTCTGATAAGTACCTTTAGATTTGTCACTAATTTTGGCTCTCTTTCTTGATGTAACGCAAATTCAGGCCCCCCTCCCCCCCCTTCATATACTGGATCGTATTCGATAGTGGTTCGATGCATCGTTTTGTTCAAAACGAATAGAACATAACCTCAAACAAAAATTTTAGGATTTAAGTTGGAGAAGCTGAAAATGAAAAAATTCCTAACAATTTCACTTTTCATTGTCATTTCGTACTCATAAGAATCAAAAATCTATCACAAAAAACCCATTCCCTCAGATTTTTGAATTGACTTTTAAGGCTATGTTTTCATGTTGAACCAGTCAATATCGATACAATCTCACCTGTTTGATGTACCAAATACGACCTATAGACTTGCACTGAAAATCCTCTCTAGGTCTTGAAGCCGTTATCTTGAGCCATGTGAGCATATGACACGCAGACCAACAGTCATACCAAATATTTTTCTAAATAATCAAGACTTGAGTCCTTTAGCTTCCCATAAAGAAATGTTTCAAATAGGTATCCAGAAACAACTCGGATTATTGAATTTTTAATCAATTCATAATAATTCAATTTTTACTTTGTAACACAAAGTAAAGTTTAATCGCAAAGTATCTAGATAATTTATAAAATGCGGATTATTTGAAAGTTTAACGGAATAACATGTGAAATAGTTCACATTGTCAAATGTAAGAAAAACTGGCATTTTAGTCAATTTTTTCTTTCCACGCACACGAAAAAACAAGAAAAACTTGGTATGTCGTTAAAATGTGGCTGAACTGCCTCGGAATTTGACGATATTCCCGAATTGGCCATTAGCCTGTGACGTATTATCTACCTGCAAAACCATGATTGCCCGCTAACACTACCTGAAATGAAAATGATACAAGTCAAAAGCTGGGCTTCTGATAGGTCAAAACCGTGTCGCATCTCGACCGAGCGGAAGATTTCATAGTTGCAAGAAACCAAAAGCGGGGAGGGGGGGGGGGGGAGGTGCGAAGAAAAAACTGCATGGCACGAATTAATTGAATATAAAAAACTCGTATTGTATGCGAGGGTAAAAAGGCTTTTATAATCGGATGAATTCCCAGTTACGCCTGAGCAAGGACACTAAACTAGCGTTTAATATCTGCCGGTGCGACCACCTCTGACCGCAGCTTTTTATTAAAAACTACGGAAAACCGCAAGGAAAACGGGAGGGGGGAGGGGGTCGGTCATTGGTCAAGGGTCAGAACGAGGAAACGGCCCGTTCCCCCGGAGCGCCGGGGAAAAGGGCGGCTCCTAAACGCGACAATAAGACAGTCGCCCGGCGGAAAAATTTTATAACGTAGTTAAACTAAGCTTCCGGACGTCGTATCCCCTTCCTGCCTCCCCCCCCCCCCCCAACATCCAAACGAGCTATCGAGAGACGTTGCAAAATCGAGGATAATAATCATAATATTGTAGATTAGAAATTTAATGGTGAAATTTCTCAATACCATCAAATTCTTTCGTTCTCTAAGCGAATTTTCTCGATCGAATATCATTCACCGTTGAATGATATCCGACGATTGTGAATTTTTTTAAAATGATATTGGACTTCTCCGTTGGTCTCACAGGAGACCGTTGAAATCCATCAATTTGAAATTTCAAATTCACCTCGGTACTTGAATTCGATTGTTGAATCGATGCAATCGATGCCAGAAACTTCACCCTCCACCAGATTTTTTTTCCGTCATTTCTTTCTGTTTTCGTGTTCGGTCAATTCAAGTCTGGTGTTTTTGCAATTTGCTGTGTTTTAGTGTTCCGTGTTTTCTTATTTTCTTGTCAATTTCATTTTAAAAAAAAATCTGAACTCTGATTGGCTCCAAGGCTGAGTTTACCTATTTGCCGCCCCTTCTCATTCGTTTTGAAACATTGATTCAAGCAATCAAGTGAACGGTCCGGAGGAGGAGATGTTTACTTGTGTTGGGCACATTTTTTGTGAAAGCCCTATCAACACTAGCCAAAGTTCACGGAACTTTGCGCAAAAATTAAGTACCGTAAACCTATCTCTGGTGGACAAGGCTTTTCATTTATAAGAAATGAACAAAAAAATTATGAAAGAATAAACATGAATGGGGTTTAATGATTTTAATTTCCGACACCACGCCAGCCGCACTGTCTTTGGTGCAATGCGTGAAGTATCCCAACAGTCTTGTGGGCGCTGTGCGTTGCACGCCGATCGCTGCTGACCGCACTGTTTTTCACGCAATGCGTGAAGTATTCACACAGTCTTGTAGGTACTATGAGTTTCACGCCAACCGCTGCGCTGCTGACCGCACTACGACGCAATGCGTGAAGTATTCATGGAGTCTTGTAGGCGCTAATATGTGTTTCATGCTGACTGGCGCGCCGAGGAGGGCTACTCTTTTCCATCTCAAGTCCTCGTCATCATTGCTCTCTGCGCCGCGCCGCTCGAGGCCAGATTGCGTGTTTGGTTTCTCTCTCAACTAGACTAATGAAAGGCGCTGTCTCTTGTATCATCGGTAGACGAACAAATTAGAAATTACTATACTTTAACTCTCAAGAAATGAGAGATTGTTTCGCCTTTTCTCGTTTGAAATTTTTTTTCTGAATCGGATTTTTTCATCATACCTACATTTGAAAGAATTACAACATTTGCCACCCCTTAAATTTGCCGCCATGGGCCGCGGCCGATGTGGCCAGCCCTTAGATCCGGCCCTGATTGGTTCCTGCTATCACCGATCATCGGCATCACTCAGCACTGATCAATTCGTTTGATGAATGATATTCGATCGCGAAAATTCGCCTTTTGTCGTCCAATACACGTGAGTTTATCCCTATCAGTGAGCCTTTTCTTTAGGCGAGGCATGCAATCACCGGTAAAGAGAAATTAAAATGGTTCATACATTTTTTGAAACATCGAATTTTTGTTTTAAAAACGCAAGTTTCGGCGTGGATTTGTACGGGGCTTCGTAGTTTTTATGGAAAATATGGTATGGGGCTATTAGGATTAATACTTTTTCTACGTGGCAAAACTGTATTCTACGGAGGGACCCCGTGGAATGAGATAGGGTATAGTAGGACGTCTCTTTTTGCTGTCCCAGTTGGGGTCCAATTATATGTATGTCATCCTATATATATGTAGCTTCGAAATTGCACAGCGTCATCTTCTCCTTTTTGCCGCCTGTTATGTGCAATGAATTACGAGTTGTGTGTACTTGCTGTTTAAAAAACCTCCAGCATGCAACCGATTTCATTAAAAAATAGCCAAACGCCAATAGCCACGTATAGCTAAAACTGACATCAGCGCAACATCTTTTACGATTCCTCGACGTTTGATTGTGTTCAGGATCATGAGCCCTATGTTAGTGGACTCTTTTAAAGGAGCAGCGCTGAACGTTTCTGGAGAAATGATTGTAGGTTTTTTGCCGAGTTAAATTTTCTATTAAAGGTAAAGTAAGTAAAAAAAAAGCAAAAATGAAAAATAAGAGGCAACATGAGCCATTTAATTTCGAGAGGTGACTTAAGACCCATGGATATGTTGTCGAAGTGCAACGATCGTATGAAACTACAAGAACAAGACGTAGTAAAAATCGACATCAATTATACAAATTAACGTTAAAATAAATTATGTCAAAACAAATGAAGTAAAAGATGAATTGTGCACTTGAAATTTAAAGGTATACCTCCTTTTTATTGAGTTCATGTTTGCTCACTTCCTTTGTGAATAAAATCGTCTTTTTTTATACAGAGAGGTTTAACTTTGAAATCTTAGCTGTATTTGTTATTTATAGTAACTCGCTAATTGGAATATAACTTATGACCAATTCAAGTTTCTTTGCACTGTGGGAAAAAATTCACTTGAATTAAACAAAGCAAAATAAATTCTGTTACGAGAAGGTCTTTAAATAAAAAAAAAATTAAACCCTCGAAAAAATTTATTTTAATCAGAAATAATTTTGTTTTAAGTTAAAATAAAAAATAACCATGAGGGCTCTGTCACTTTGAACCAAAAAAAAAAAAAATGAAATAAAAAAGGAAGAAGAAGAGGGTTACAACTTTAATCGGCAATTTAGGCTTCCAACCTAAGGCTCCGAGAAGAAAAGAATAAAATGCTTCTGAAAGAACTGGAGAGAAATTCAGAGCTTCCGGTGCGATCTAAATAATTCTCACGATGGTGATTGAAGAACTGGCTCGGGGAAGAAAGAGCCGTAATCGAAATGAGTAATAAGTGCATACAAAACAGAGTGATTCGGAGCAAAAGGTTACTTTTCAATAAAGCTATCCTCGGGTTCAGGCAGAAAGACACCTTTTTCGTCGCTTTTGAAGTATTCAAGACCCCGTCCTCCTTATTGCAGCGTCTAAGTAATTTGCGCACTGAAGTGAGATTATTAACTTACGGATAGAATAAACCCGACTAGGGCGGACGGCGGGAAAACTCGTTTAAAATGCTTTTATGTTTTTCTTTTTTGCTTTTATGTTCCCGTAATAAAAATGCGATCGTTCCAATCTTGTATACACATCGTTAGCCGAGGTTGGTCCGCATCTTCAAGTCTCCCGCGCTTGGTTATCCTTCCCTTTTAAATTATTCATCTGTGCCTTTCTTTCATCATCTTTGTAATTTAGAAGGTGTTTTTAATTCCGCCTGGACTATGGTTTGTTTTTCCACCTCAGTTGTTGAGAAAGCTCCTGTTTTTTTCACAGGAATTAAGGCGTGCTAATAGCCCCGCTCTACTGGAGGTGTTGAAGTTTACAATCCAACCAACATCGATCAAGTCCACTTTTTTAACGGCCACCAAACATTACACGAGGATCATTTTAATTGGTCGAACAAACGTTTTCACCGATACATGCGTCCACTCAAGCAGACAGAAATTATTTCACGAGTAAGTAAAGTGATAACTACTAGTAAACTAGTACAATTTTGCAAGATTGTATTATTTTGGATAATGTTTCATATTGTGATATTTTAAACGGCTTCAGTGATGTTTAGCAACTATATGGGTGGATTTCAGCTAATGGGATACAATATGGGAAAGACGTGTAACTGGTTGCTCAAAACTTTCAATTATAATATTTTCTCTTGGTGTTTGGTTTTTTTTGCGTAGAAGCAGGTCGCACCAACTACGAAAAAATTTCTCAGGAGATTGGAATAACTCTAAACCTTTTCTTCAACGTGCTACAGTGGCGTGGCGTGAATTGCGATATATCGATTGTTATATGTCATTTAGACCTATGGAAAAGGATCGATAAATAGAGTGTTCGCAGCGAACACCTTAATAATCGATTCTTTATCATAGATTTAAATGGCATAACAATCGATATATCGAAATTCACGCTACGCCACTGACGTGAAAATGCCGTGCAGTGTAAATGCCGGTTGTCAGTTGTTGAGTTTGCCCCCACGGCTTTACGACTTTTGCTTTTTCTTAGTAGCAAATATATTTCTCTAAAATAACCGAAAATGAGGGGTCCTCGAAGCTCTTTGAAGTTTTGGTTTGATTTGATTCAATTTGGCCTCATCGCAGATCAAGGTAGGTGTTTGGGGACTTTCATTTTCGATGTCCACTGTGTCCGGGGAACGGAGCCGAGTGCGCGGCGAGTAAAAGATCCGCGGACAATTGACCGCGACGGGGGAACATTCAAAGGCCACATCCTGAGCACTCTGGAGCAGTTTCCGTGCCATCCCCTCGTGCTAATTATACGTGTCCCCGCTTCATTTACATTTCGTAACAGCTCGTGGCGTTAAGGCCCCTGCATCATCCCCGTTTGTACCACCACCATTCACCTCGGCTGTAACAATGGCGCTGAGTTTAAGCAGAAAGGAACCAAGTCGAAACAGAGGAAACGGAGTCTCGAGTTTTCTTCTTATTCTTGAGGGGCCGTTCGAGGATTATGTAAGTTCTTTTGACCGACTTTTTGACCTCCCTCTCTTCTTGTAAGCCACCCGAGCCAACCACTCATCACCTCTTCTAATTTACGTAAAACTGGGTTGGCCCTCATCCCCCGATGATTAAAAAAATATCTAAAAAAATAGTCGAAAAAAAGTACTTTTTTTAAAGTGGAATGCTTACATAAGACTGGTCGGCGACGCCGCTTAGTTACATGCCTTTGAGACCAGGTTGATACTTAAAATTGAGGCTGATAAACAACTTAATCTGTCAAAATACAAATAATAAAATAACAACTTAATTTGGGGAAAAGGCTGCAAAAAAACAACAAAGGATAAACAAAACCCGGAACGTTTCAGATTGTTAATTTTTTGAAACGTTCCGAGTTTTGTTTAGCTTTTGTTAAAATTGAGGCATTTTTCGACAAAAGGGCACAAGAGACTTCCGATGCAGCTATGATTGTCCGACGTGGTTCTCTAGTTGTAAGTAATTTATCCGACAATTCTGCTATGAATTTTTCTTTGAATCTACACCGAGTTTTTCTCCATTGCCCGGAGGAAGTAAAGTGACTGCGACTGAATGTCATCTGCCGCAAACACTAAAATAATTGCAAAATCTTAGTGGCATTGCAAGACTCATTCGCCTTTTTTCCGAAAAGTTCCTCAATCGTAGAATTTTAAGTCTACTTCCGTTCAGAGGGTACATTGATTTGAAACCTCTGTGACGGGTACATTTTTCATCGGAGAAATTTTAAGTTGGATCGAAAATGACTGCAATTTTATCACCTCTCAAGTTAGTACCACACAAATATCCAGTATATCAACAGTTTCTGATATCGCCCAAAAAACGTAATAAAATGTAGATTTTTCTGCCTTTGTTCCAATTTTGGGGATTTGGGGGATGCTCCCGTAATTTGTAGAGGAGCAATTTTGGATTCTCTTTTAGGACCCTCCGTAAGTTAGAAATTCACTAAGAAAAAATCCCGCTTTCAAAACCGCAGGAAAACACTATGATACTAGACTAAGTATCTGTGAAAGGTTGGTCATCCACTAGAAAATTAAAATACGACAGGAAATCTGCAACGTTGCAAAATGAGTCGCGTGGTTTTAAAATTTGACCGTATGTATACTCGGACATCGGGAATAGTTGTTCCGTTTTAATATAAAAATGTCGTCTTTAAGGGCGGCACGAGGTCGGACAAGACCAAGTATCTCATTTCGCCTTCAATTTTGATGATACTTCAAGCACATCTATGAAGTTCGAATAGTGGTATCAAAGAGCAGTGTGAGTTCAAGAGTCTTGTTCTGCTGTCATCTCTTGATTTTTCACATCCCAACGGTAATTTTTACGCAAGCGCCATGGTTCAATAGAGTTATAAAATGAAAAAACACTATGATAAAGTTTGCCCAGATTTCCAAGCTATAGTCGTCTCGTTTTGATAAAAAAAAAAAAAAATAAAAAAAAAAAAAAAAAAAAAAAAAAAAAAAGTCGTCTGTAAACACGGAACGAAGCCGGAGTCAAGACCAGATGTCTCATTTCGCCTTCAATTGTGATGATACTTCAAGCACATCCATAAAACACGAATGCATAGTATGGTAGTGGTATGGTACGTAAAAAAAGAGTTGAGCTAATAGCCGATTTTGCAAATGTACGCAATGATTGCGACCCATAGGCCATGCTTTAATAAAATAAAACAATGTGCAAGAGGATGGTACGTGGTATTGTGGTATGGTTTGAATTCTTCATTTAAATTTGTTATGATGTGTACAAGCAATCGATACGGTCTGTTGTATTCTAAAGGCTTCCTGAAAAAAATCCGCAAAATGTATCGCGTATCACAATATGACCCGAGAACTCCAAACCGATGCGTCAAAGGAAAATTTCAGTGGGTTGTTGTAAAGAATGGATAAAAACTTTCCTAACAAGACGCACGGTCAAGGAAGAAACGAGAGATAGTGACAACAAGTAAGAACAAAGGAAAGGATGATTCAGAGTATGTAAACGGTAGAACGGTATAGGGGTAAAATCTGTTCGTCTGTTGCCCGCGTTAGACAGCACACTCCAGTGGGTATGACAAAGAGACAGGTCTGCATGCTTATTAACTTTCGGAAGCCAAGATGACTTTCGATGCAACAACCCGAAATCTTTGCGCAGTGCCGCCACATGGTGAGGAAATTCCGATAGAAAAGATTTTTTGGGTAATATGAAGGGATTCCAATAGTAAAACATCATTCACGGTGCGCATGCTAAAATATTTTATCGCTGGATCCAGCCGCTTTGAAATGGACTTAGCGTAGATAGGGTACAACCATCCTTAGAACTTATTAGACATTATTCTTTCTTCAGTTTTTCATACCTTTGAAGCATTAACCTGGAATAAAGTTTAAAAAGTTCACACGAGTGCATCTGAGCTTTCAGCTCTATATGACATTTATGGACAATTTGTTGGATTGAGAATGAAAGATTGAATCCTGAGAGATCAAGAAACTTAAGTAATTAAGACATTTAAATAGAGAAAAATAAGTGTAAAATCAATTTCACAATAAAGTATGCCATGAAAATGTGGCCTTCATCTGTAAATATATAAGCGCGTGCGATCCGTCAATAAGTCAATTGATCTTTTGATTCGTTAGTTTGATCATTCTAATGATGAATCCATCTCCTAAAAAAGATCTCGAAGGATAATATCACTTTACACAAATTCAGGCAAAACAGTCAAATTCCATCCGGATTGAATCCGTTCAGAATTTTTTAACTATTTTAAATGTGTTAAATAGTACCTACTTACGAGACCACATAAACAATAAACATATCTCGATACTAAGTCCATTAATCTCTTTATCTATTGTGGAACTGTTGTAAAAGAGTTTAAATATTCGAGTTCACATTCTGAAAAATTATACTCAAGAAAGGAACATCATGGATTCCAAAAGACTAATATGGCTTATATTTTTATCTCTAATAGTGCAAACTTGTTTGCTCGGTCCATTTTTTTTTTTTGAGGAAAGCAAATTTAGTAGGTAATACATCGCACACTAAATAGTTTTTGGCCGCACCTGAAGAGCCCTTTTTCATACCAAAATGTTCGGAGTTTCTTTGAAAAACCCAGTCTTAATACTGTGGAAACATGATCAATTTTATTTTACTCTGTCAATGTGGTACCGGTTTGATTATCCACAACATGCACACAAAAAAGTACGATAGTTCCGACTGATTTTTGCCCAGCTAGAAGGATAGCTGCTTCGGGTAGAGATCTGGTTGAGTCAACCAGGAATGTGGTTGAATTGGCCATACCTAAAGCTGAAAGAACCATACTACTGGCCATCTAGCTGGAGCAACCATCTATACCTCTTGCTGGAGTAACACTACCTCTGGCGGAGCGCGGGAGCAACCATACCCCCCCCCCCCCCCCGGCTGGAGTAACCATACCTCGGGCTAGCGTATAAATCAGCTAGGAATAAAGTTGAGATTATCATATATTTTCTGTGCACTTAATGGCAGTTTGTACCATACTACGATAACATTTACCATGTTTTTGGTAAACGATACCATAGTTATTATACTCATAATCACTCCGCACCATCAACGTGTCAAAAATCAAACAGGTTATCGGTTATGAATATATTAATTTACCATATCGTCACCTTCCGGCTGAGGTATCACAAGCGCCATACTCCGTTAAAAAAGTTTTGCCGCCATTTTATTGTTTTGCAGAAAAATTATTGGTTGAATCTGTTTGAAAATATCACTGAATTCTATCAGCAACACAAAGAAAATGCACCCAAATTTACGGGCAGCTTCGTTGAACAATTTCTCTGTAAATGAAAAAAATGGCAGCGGAAATTTTTAAACGTTGCATGGCGTTGTGATACACTGAAAAAAAAGTGAAGTTGATTTAACATTCTGTATGTAAAAGAAGTGTGCGAAAACTTACAAAATGCAGAATTAACTCCTACAGCAGTATTTTTACCAGTGTCAAGATGCAAAACTAACTGTCGTCGTAGAGGGTAATTTAGCATGTTGTGCACCGTAAAAAAAGTGAAGTTGATTTAACATTCTGGGTGTAAAAAAAGTGTGCGAGAACTTATAAAATGCTGAAATAACTGCCACAACAATTACTTTATCAAAGCCATTATGTAAAAATAACTACTGTGACAGGCAAGTTAGCATTTTATAAGTTCTCGCACACTTTTTTTTACATCCAGAATGTTAAAACAACTTTACTTGTTTTTCGGTGCGAGTTCTCGCACACGTTTTTACATCCGGTATGTTAAATCGACTTCACTTTTTTCTCGGTGCACTTTTGCCGGAAGGTGACGATATTTTTTCCCCGTGAGTAAAAATATTTCAAACAGCATCCTCTATATTCAATACGCGTGTGTATGAAATTTGAAATGTGACAGCAGTGGGGTTTCGAGAAGGTGGTCGAGAGCGGAGGGAGGCACGCGTGGCTGCCCGCCAAAGGTCCTCGCGAATCGCTACAGCGGGTCCGCTGCTTACTGCGCCGGAAAACGAGTGGATAGGCAAAAGAGGTGTCACCTGCTCCCGGGCAGCAGACCGCCCGCCCGGCTCGGCGCTGCGTCGGTCTCAAGACGTGCCGCACCGCCCTGTCCGAGTCAACAAGTCAGCCGGGAAATCATTCTCGGGTCAAGGGACAATTCGCTACGTTGCGCCCTGCTTTCATCCGCTGCTCTTTCAGTATCGCTCGTCGTTCAGCTCACCATTTAAGAGCTTCGCGTCGCTTGCGCAACGAGTTTCAGAGTTGCAAGATTCAGTTGGAAAATTTTAAGACTATTAAAAGATCGGAAATAGAGAACTGGAAGACAGTGATTGAATGCAATTATTCGCACTTGAAGGATGTCCGTGTTGCATGTACGACGAATTGAAGGCTTTTTGGATTATGTTAATTCATATGTCTAGATGTAACCATTCGTGTTTGAGGGATGCTCGTGTTGCATACATAGAAAGTTGAGGGCGCTTCGAATATGCTGACCTTGCAGTAAAGCGCGTAAAAACTTGTTACTCCGTCATTGAGTCAACCAATCGGTCTTTGGAAGATTGGAGGTTGCGTTAATGAGAACACGTGCCCTACAAAGAATGGTTGTTTAATAATTGCACTACATATCTTGTTATAAGGATTTACTATTGTAGGCTCATTTTAGAAATTAAATGTCCACTAGCTGTAGATTCTTCAATAGATGAACCATAGAAGTAGTTCCTAATTTCTAAATGTTGTTTAATAAATTGGTGGATAGGGCCGAAGAGGGGGAGGGGGAGATGAAAGCATTACTGCCCCAACCTCTATACCTGTAAATAACATGTGTTTGGGAGAGTTTTTTAAATGAAGGATTTGACGATTAATTATCATCGTGAATTTACTTACAAAATGCTTGTAAGTTTGATCCCTTGACACACTTTTTCAAATATTTTTTACTAAATTTGATGCAGGTCTCTGATTAGAGTCCCATGAGAAACCATGGAAACCTTGCCAACTTTCCGCCGATCTCCGTCTTAACTTTGCTCCCTGTGGGATACGAAAATGTTGGAGGAAAATAGGATAAGTGAATCTATCATAGTTATGTCATCGTATATTGATCTTAACATCGTTGAGAATCTGCTTTTCTCGGAATCACAATTATATGTATGTCACTTGGCATAACGTTTGATTGGACATCTTAATTTTATCGTTGTCTTTTCCTCAGCAAGTTCCGCAGGGGTGACCCACATTGGCATTGTTTCAGCGTCCGGAAAAGCACTTATTGTGGCATCATTCCGACCGATATTCCGCTGCAAAATGTTGAGACTCACAGTGGCTCTTCGTGCTATTTTTATGTGTCAATGGCGGTTTCCCGTCGATTGTCTCATCCGCGCTTCAAAGTATAAGTTTACGACGAATGCTTTGGCAGGAGATGATGACGAAGTATAAATAGGACCGTAAAATACGGGCAATAAGACGTGCCGATATTTTTATTCCGCCCTTTACCTCGACGAAGAAAAATGCAAGTATCGGGGATACTACCTCCATCTCCCAGTTTATTGTCGGAGTTCTCGGTTGAGATATACTGTACTGATGACCTGTTTTTGATGACAGGTATCTGTTCACGCTGTTTCATATTTTCCAGGGGTGATTCATTCTTCCGGCACATTTTAGATCTAAAAAAAAAAAGGTTTAACCTCAATAAAATTGCATCATTTAAGTATATTTTGTTGGCACCGGACTATTCAATCGGTTAAGCTTACCCCTACCCTAAAAAAAAATATATATATGGACCGATTTTGTTGATCAGATAACTAGGGGTGGAAGAGATCTTACTTACAGAATGACCTTTGAATCTGTATAATGAGGAGTACAGCTTTCCATACGAAACAGTCAGATGGAAGGGCTCCATGAGCTGCAACTTTGGAGCATTATTTATACGTAATTAAATAAAAATATTTTTACATACTGAGCGTTGAAAAACGAAGGAAACAATACTTATCTGGAAAATTTTTGGACTAGTGAAAAGACCCATAAGATTTCAGAATTGAGTAAAGCGTTGCTGAGGTTATGAAACAAGAAGCACTGAATGCCAAAAACTGCAGTTCAAAAGTCCACGACTTTAATACTTTGAATTGAAAAAAGCTCAACCATCTAGACCGAGCTTTTCATACTTTATACCGTTCAAACTTTGAGTATTAACCAGAATTTTGGTTAGAACGTTCAGTTTGCGTGACCGACTTTTTTTTATCAGTTCACTTCAATTAAAAAGTTCTGAGGCAAATCAAAAATTAAATTTGACAAACCAAATAATTTGGTCGATATGGAAATACCGAAGTTTCAATCATGCAATCAAACTGTTTTTAAGTGCACAACTGATACTTCAATGTCTAATAATTGGCTCCTTAAATGACCTCATAATTTTAAAATTCTACTAAATTTTCTTTTTTGGTAATTAAGTATGATTTTTGTTTTAGCCGCAGAGCCTCACGATCTCATTCCAAATAAATAGGAAAAAAACGCTTCGATCTGAAATCAGCCCATCATTGGGTTTTTAACCTTTAATCATTCATTTTTTTCAGTGTTCCAGTATGAAACTCATCTAATCTTGCATTTGTACGAAAAGTTGTGAATTAAAAGTCATGTTTGTTTAGCACGAGTACATAGGTTCTTTCTTAAAACAATCAGCGGATGTGGATCTCTGCTGCCTGTCTTCCGCCTGCGGTTTTATCAGTGGTTTTATGAAAAGAAGGCCCCGACTTCGATTCCTCCAGGCGATCCTTCTTATACTCTCCAAAGGGTCATGGAGCTGGCTGTGAATTGAGGACGAAAGGGGACTCTGATTAAAAGTGCCGGATCATCCTCAAGGAGGTATTTGAGGTAAGAACAAAAAAAAGTATGCATAAGTATCTCATTTATTTATAGTTAGTTACGCAATTGAGGTCACTCACATCGGATGATTTGAGGAAAAGTCATTCGGAAGATGGACCGTCTCACAAAGGTATATTATAAAGCTGAATTAATTATGTATTAGGACATAGGAGATAAATTGGACTGCATTTTGCAATTTGGAACTATAAATTCTGGCTCTTCTGGAAAAACACTTATGTGCACAGGGAAACTAATGGCACATAGGTTATTTTTAAACCGGGCCAGAATTTATAGTTTTAAATTGCAAAGTGCAGTCCAATCACTTTCTCAAACGAAGAAACGTGACTCCATTCCTAGGTTGCAAAATTGACGCAAACAATTTAATATTTTGTGGAAATAAACATGTGCTATTTTTGTCCAATATTTTTTTGCTTTTTGCATGAGATCAGAAGGAACATCATTAAAATTTTCAGTTAGAAAAACCTATAAAATTATCCTAGTAAAATTGCAATTTGCGGAAGGAAATTTGGTAACAGTCAGCTATGGTTACGCTCTTTCTCGGGGAGAAGGATGAAATTCCATGCAACTATGTACATTAATAGAAAATTTATCGACGCGTCTGAATAGGAGGGCTTTTAAATATTCCTGAAGTTTGGCAATAGACCCTGGCATGATTCCTGAATATCCTTCGTTTGTCTTCCTCCTCCGACCCATTTCCATCCCTTTAACCGCAGTGCATTTTGTAACCATAAAGCACTCCACTACCATTCGCGGAACGCGCCCCAGATTCCTCTACAGGCATTGAACTTCGGCGCCTGGCGTCTCGGAAGCTCGATACTGTTCATCGATACTGCTATGCTTAGGAAGAACGCCGTATGAGCATTCGAGAGTTGCCAAATTTCCTTCAGTAAAATGTTCATTTTTGAGGAAAGTTATGAATATTTTTTCTTGAAATTTTCAGGAACTTTAGGTGAAATTGCGAACAACATTATCTGAAATATTGGACGAAAAATATTCATAAGTTCACCCGGGAATTCGTGTTTTATCAATCGGAATTTGGCAACGCCTGAAGGTCCATACGACGTTTTTCCTTAGCACGGCAGGATAGACGCGACGCGCTATTAACCGAACAAAAATCGATAGATCTCATATACTTACCCCCCAGTCACATTGTCTTGTCGCGTTCCTACTCAGCACAAGGTTTCCTGTTCTGTTAAAAGTTTCGAATTCAACGAAGACCGTTCATGGCGGAATTTCCGCGAGAGGCTTTGTTCCAGATTTTTACTTACTGCCAGCCTCCGTTACAACGAGACGAAATATTATCCAGCTTCTGGGTGGTTACAATGTCCAACTTTTTTATGCTAGTATTAATGATGCCGTGCTAAGGAAAAACGCCGTATGAATATTCGAGAGTTGCCAAATTTCCTCCAACTAAATGTTTATTTTTGAAGAGAGTTATTAATATTTTCTTTCAACATTTTCAGATAATTTAGATCCAATTACGAAGAAAATTACCAGAAAAATTGAAAGGAAAATATTCACAAGTTTTCCTGAAAATCATTTTCTAACTGACGGAAGTTTGCAACTGATGAAGGTTCATACGGTGTTTTTCCTAAGCACGGCAGAATGTATGATGGCCCAAACAAAGCCTTTACAAAGAAATAGAAAAACATTAAAAACGATAACATTTTGGTGGTCCAGGAGGAGATTAATTCCCAAAAATGTTTGAAATTTTTAAGAAATGAATTGGAGCTAAAAAGAATGAATTCAAACAAATGATTTTCTAGGAATATTATGATTTTCTTCCTTCTACATCAACCATGTCCTCCAAAAAAAATGTCTACCGCCAAAAAGTTACACCTTTGAAGTGTCAGAGGAGGAAATTAAATAGGCTTTAGTTTTTAAAATTCTAATCCCTTTACGCTGCAATCCTGAACTACAACTTGAAACATTGCTCAAGAAGTTACATTGTGCCTGACAAAAATTAGTTTTTCGCGTTTCTCTAAAAGTTAGAAAGAGTGACTGTGGGTCTTTTTGATCCTACATGCTCATATCCGAAAGTTTCGACTCCTCCTGATTACTGGCTCAAAAATGGATGGATGAAACGTCGGACGGAAAGTTGTGCCGTTTTTTCTCCTCTTTTTTTTATCTTTTGAAATTTGGGAAGATCCGAAATAATTTACTATCACGCCGGTTTCACGTCGGATGTAAGATTATGCTTTTTTTTTCTCTCTTTTTTTTAATCTTTTGAAATTTGGGAATATCTGTATTAATTTACCGTTCAATTATTCCCATAGAAGAATTAAAAGAAGTAAGAAATTTGGAGGCAGAAAAGCCTAATTGACTAGGCCAGCATGACATAAAGAGGTAAGCATACTTAACATCATTACAATCCCTATACTTTCTGTGTGAAAGAATCTCTCCTTTGATATGCATTTATCGTTTTTGACAATTCGCAGAAAATGGGACTTTACACTAGAAAAAAAAACACATTGGATCTAGAGTCCAGACTCTTGAAAACATTGAAAAGAAAAAATACTCTTGATTCGATCGGATTTTTGCTTGAATCAAAACGAAATCCGCTTAAATTAAGAGGCTTGGTTCTTGATTTAAGCTAGATTCTGATTAAATCAAGAGTGCTTTTTCTTGTCGATGTTTTTAAGAGCCTGGACTCTAGATCCAATGTTTTTTTTTTTTCCAGTGTAGTGTCAAATCACAAGTTACGTCGGTAAAATAAGTCTCTTATCGCCCGGCCCGGAAACTGTATGAGCTAGAATTCTGCACTTTCGGGTGAAGAAAGGGCAACGCTGTTTTGAAAAATTTAAATCTATGACTGCGACTCCACCGGTGGCCGTGCATTGACTACGGGCTAATCGGTGGTAGACGCACATTGCCGAAAACCTCGACCATAAAACCATGAGAGCGCCATCTGGAATTGCTTCGGGTGACAAACGGAAACAATCACTGTAATGAGCTCGGCAATGGATGTGGTGAAACGGCGCGGTAAAAATTGCGCGGGGGGTGCTTTGCGTCCCTCCTGGTCCTATTCTCCGGCCCCAAAGTGCCCGAATTCATGCGCCGCGGATAAGAGAATCCTACCTTTTAAAAAAGCAAGAGAATCCCCGCGTTCCGAAGTTTCACAGTCTCCTTTGAAAATGTTACTTTCTCTTCCTATCCGTAAGTAAAAAAATCTTGAGAAAGAACTGCGAAAACACCCATCTTGAATGTTCAAGCTCAGGGCTGGATTAAGGGGGTGGCCACATGGGCCGCGGCCCATAGCGACAAATCTAAGAGGCGGCAAAAATTTGAGTATTTTTTAGTAATATTTGAGTATTATTTTGAGTAATTAAAGTATAGGTATAAAAAAATCGGATCTATAAAAACAAAATTACAAACGAGAAAAGGCGACAAAATCTCTCATTTCCTGAGAGTATAGTGATTTCTAATTTTGTCGTCTCTTAGTGATACAAAAGACAGCACCTTCAATAAATCTGGTTAAGAGAGAGACCAAACACGAAATTTGGCCTTGAACGGCGGGACTTAGAGAGAAATGATAATGAGGACTTGAGATGAAAAGGAGAAGCCCTCGGCGCGGCGATCGGCATGTAACACATATTAGCGCCTACAAGACTGCACGAATACTTCACGCATTGCATCAAACACAGTGCGGTTATTGCGGTCAGCTTGAAACGGATAGCGCCTACAAGAATTCATGAATACTTCACGCGTTGCGCCAAACACAGTGCAGTGTGGTCAGCGTGAAACGCATAGCGCCTACGAGACTGGGTGAATACTTCACGCGTTGCGTCCAACATAGTGCGTTCAGCAGCGGTCGGCGTGAAACTCATGGCGCCTACAAGACTGTCGGAATACTTCACGCATTGTGCCAAACACGGTGCGGTCAGCGCGGCGCGGTGGTGGAAGTTAAAATCATTGATCCACATTTATGTTTGTTCTTTCATAATTTTTTCGTTCATTTCTCATGAATAGAAGGGCTTGTCCACACAGAGATAGGTTTACGGAATTTAACTTTTGCTAGTAGTGTTGACAGAGCTTTCCCAAAAAATGTGTTCAACACGAGTAAATGCGTCTTATGCACCCCTCCCCCGCTGACACGTTCATTTGATGGTTTTTATCGAGTTTCAAAACGAATGAGAGGGGGGCGGCAAAATACAGGCGGCCCATGGGCGGCAAGCACATGAATCCGGTCATGTTCAAGCAGCTCAAAGTTGAAAAACATATTCAGAACTAATCACCCTAACCGTGTTTCACGTCGCCTTCTCACATGTTTCATTTTACTTGATTTGTTTATTTTTGTTCTTTTACAGTGAAATAAACATCATAACACCTTGCAACTTTCTATGACTTTCCTCAAAACAATAAAAAATTTGCTCACAGTATCCTCAAGCCTATATGACGCTTAGTATTTTGCTATTAGAAACAAATAAATAAGTAATAGGATTTATCTAACGTTGTCAGGCCGACCCCGGTTAAATCCCTGCAACTCATGTATGGCATGACCTCCTATGCAATTTTTCAGTCACAGACAGTTTTCCTCGGAGTTGCAAAAATGAGCTAAGAACTTTTCGAATCCGAAGATGACCGGGCCAATCAGAAACAGTGGCGTGGCGTGAATTGCGATTTATCGATTGTTCTGTCATTTAAACTCACGGTAAAAAATCGATTATTCAGGTGTTTCTGCGAACACCCTGTTTATCGATACTTTTTCATAGGTTTAAATGGAATAAAAATCGATACATCGCAAAGCACGCCACGCCAATGATCAGAAACGACTGCGCACTCTTCCTATCAAGGTACTCTAATTCCTCGCAGCAAGAATTCCAGCGTTTCGGACGCGAGCATAGCGTAACGGTATGCGGCGAGGCAATGGCCGGCGTCCTTTATTATTCATCTTAAGGGTTGTTCGCGGATACGAGTCGTGCAATTTTCATTTGGGAAATCTCCAAGAAATAAGCATAAATTACGGGGGCTGCGGAGCCCCCCTCCCCCCTCCCGCGCGTCGGCGTCCGTTGATCTACTCCAACCGCGAGTGCTTAAAATACCTCCGGAGCAGTGGCGAGGCGCGAACATTCGACTATCGATATTTCTCCATTTGAAACTATGGTAAATAATCGATTATTAAGGTGTACCCTGTTTATCGATCTTTTTCCACAGGTTTAAATGGCGGATCAATCGATACATTGCAAAGCACGCTCCGGAGATGAGGCTGTATTTACGCCGCGGCCCCACTATTTAGTTCGGGGAACATTCCGACCGTCGGCACCGGCTCTTAAGTGATCATTTCGGACCCGATGGGGGGCGATGGGTGCTGGGGTGGGGGATTTTTTGCGCTCGGGGGGTGGGATGCACCGCATTCAGGGTCGTATTCGTGGTGGCTCCTTCAGAAAATACCATCGTCGCCGTCCGCCGTTGTCGCTTAACGCTCAGCTTGACGAGGGTGCTGCGTGGTACACTGCCGTGCTAAGGAAGAACGCCGTAAGAACATTCGAGAGTTGCCAAATTTCCTTCGGTAAAATGTTCATTTTTGAGGAAAGTTATGAATAATTTTCCTTGAAATTTTCAGGAACTTTAGGTGAAATTGCGAGCAAAATTATCTGAAAAATTGGAAGGAAAATATTCATAAGTTTACTAGGAAATTCGTGTTTTAACAGAGGAATTTTGGCAACGCCTGAAGGTTCATACGGCGTTTTTCCATAGCACGGCAGTACAGTTCTGCCGTTGTAAGGCAAAACGCCGTAAGAACATTCGACAGTTGCCAAATATCCTTATTTAATTTGGAAGAAAGTTATGCATGTTTTCCCTTGAAATTTTCAGATATTTTAGATTATAGTGCGAACAATATTTTCTGAAAAATAGGGAGGGAAATATTCACAACTTTCCCAGTAAATTGTTAATTTAACAAAGGAAATTTTTCCTCGGCTTGGATGAGTTGGTACGCCTCCGCAGTGCCACCAACGATTGGAAAGCTCAAACTTGTACACTGGAAAAAAGAAGATTGGTATAATTTACCATTCCTTCACGCTGTAAATTCTACCAATCTTCAAGTCAATTCTGCTAGAGGAATGGTTACCTGTACCAGTGAATAGTAACGTTTACCAATCTTCTAGTAGAATTGACTCTAAATTGACGCTGTGTGAAATACAGCGTGAAGGAATGGTAAATTCTACCAATCTTTTTTTTCAGTGTATTCGTAGTCGCCCTTTGACCCTTTCTCTCTACTCTTTGACTACTTCCTTTTTCGGGCAAACGAGGGTAGTTTCCGCCCCCTGCGCCCCCCTCCTCGGATCCGCCTATACATAAACGTTCATAACTTTGAAGATCCTGCTTGGAACGACTACGGGCGCATCTTTGTTTGCCGTTAACTGGAAAACCTTATTGATTTAGAGGACACCCCGAACGCTTTGTATCTCGATCAACGCCGATTTTATACCATTCCGGTAATGGAATCCGGGATCGAAATGCACTCCGAAAGCCGAGTCTGCGGAGCATAATAAAAACCTGCCCAACCCCCGGAAAACCCGTATCAAGCATATAAAAACACGTTATCGAGTGCGTTATCGGTGAGGTTAGGCGCGCGGCATTGAATATCAAAACGCCGAAACAAACGGAAGCTCATCGAACAGCGGGAATTAATTTTTTATCGAGGCCCTTCCGAACACTGCCGTGCTAGGGAAAAACGCCGTATGAACATTCGAGAGTCGCCAAATTTCACCGGATAAAACATGTATTTTTGAGAAATGCTAGTGTATGTTTCTCATCGATATTTTTAGATAGTTTAGATAAAATTGAGAACAAAATTGTCTGAAAAATTGGAAGAGAAATTTAACAAACTTTCCTGAAAATTCGTGATTTACAAAAGGAAATTTGGCAACATCTGAAGGTTCATACGGCGATCTTCCTTAGCACAGCAGAACAGTTTCATTTCCTGCAGCCTTTGCAGTCGCACATCCATGACGATGTGAAGGAAGAACGCAGTAATAGCTTATGAGCGTCGCCAAATTTGCTTTGATAAAAAGCGAGGTATTTTTGAAAACTCGTAAACGTTTTTCTTCCAATTTCCCTCAGGATTTTGTTCGTAATTTAATGTAAAGTCTCTGAAAATTTTATGGAAATATATCCATTACTTTTGCTAACAATTTACATTTCATCAGAAGAGTTTAGGCAACATTTTAATGTTTTTACGGCGTTTTTTCCTTAAACACTACAGGACGGCGAGGCTGGGGAAGCGTGTCGATTTATGAGGTCAGGAAAACGTCCTCCGAAAATTCCGGCTGATTGTCTTTGAAAAAAAACAGTATTTTTGAAACGCCGCAATTCGTCGTTTTCCTCACGAAACAACGTAACTAAATTTCAATGTTGCCAAATTTCCCTTCATAAATTGCATTTAAACCAGAAAAATCTTGGGCATTTCTAACTGAAAATTTAATTGATTTTTCTTCCGATTTCATGCAAAAATCAGAAAAATTTGGATAAAAATTGCACACTTACATTTTTGTAAAATAAATTAATCGTTGGAGTCAATTTGGCAACCTTGGATTGGGGTTACGTTCCTTCGTGCAGGAGACGACGAATTGAGATACGCGCTTTCACTCTATGTCGAAATGTGGGTCAGGCGCCATTTGAATACGCAATGGTCGTGGTTTTGAAGGGAAACCCGAAAAAGGCATCGCCATGTGCGTATGAATGGGGAGTAATTTGGGAGTAATGGGGTTCGACCGCGCCTATCTTGAAATTCGGTCCTTCCCTTTCCGTTTATGGCTTCCTATCTCCGACTAGTTATCTTAAGTATTTTTGCTTTTTCATTTATTACGCTACGAAATGCCTCCGTGTATCTGGACCAGCGGGAAGACAGGGGAGGACTGTTTTAAAATTTACCATACCCTATAAACGTGTGAAAGCGATGCGTGTGTGTTGAGGATACGGGACGAGCTTTGTGTTCCGTTTTCTTCACACGTTTCCTTCATAAACTTTTGCATGGGAACGGCTTGCAAAGCAAAAGTTTGGACAGCCATCCCTCTCGGCTAGTGCAAGAAATTGTATGCGATTCAACAATCTTCGTATCAGCAAATCAGAATGGCGTTATGCATCCTAAAATTAGATACACTTGAATAAGTCGAGTAAATCTCACGCTAGTGTAGGGAACATTGATTCAGCGTACGTAAACTGGTCACCAAGATTTGGGCCTAGGTGTGCTGAAAAAATAAGCAAATTTTCGCGAGTGGATTTGGTCGGCTTTTCGACCAAATCCTAATAAAAAATCATTTTTTTCCAATTCAATCCACTAGTCTGTTGAGCTCATCAGCAACCGGTGTCTGATAACCAGATCTAAATATTTTTCGACCCATCTTTGAATGAAGGTTGGTCGAAAAGTGGATCGGAGTGAACGGTTTCACAAGAAATCTCCGAAAGCAACCAATATGCCCAAAATGACGGTGCTTTGTGCAACAAGAACAACAGCTGAGCACGAGCAACCGCACGGTGAGGCGATGGTGCTGCGGTAAAGCGTAAAGAGTGCACACACTTTGGTATGTTTGTATCATGATTTACATGATATTTTACACCGTGGACTAAATCGTGTTGCATTGGCCAATTGGCACGCTTTTGCGAACCTAATCCGCGATTTAGCTCGTTTTCTTCAGGATTTGATTGAAAATAAGATACTGATTCTGATTGGCTCCAAATTCCAACGGCGATACAACAGTTATCCATCCAAAAAATTGTATCCAATCTATTGGATGATTCGTTTCAAGCGTTTGTTTCTTCTTCTTTCTTTATCTTCCAAAAACACAAGCTTTGTATCAATTGAAATCTTCCGCTAAGTAGAGTTTATAACAATTTTCAAGATTTTTTGTTTATTTAGGTTAGGTATCTCTCGGGCAAACCTGACTGCCAGCCACTAAGAACAACTGCCCGCATACGCGGTAAATTCGAAAAAGCTTGCTACAAACCACACAGATTGCGCGCTAAGGAGTTGATTTCAGACTTTTTTTGATATGTCCAACGTGATTTTCGAGCGAATTTACCCTTTTGAAGTGACTTCAGTTGGCTGTTTGTCTCTTGCTTGCGACAGACCCATTGCTCAACTTTTCGGTAATCAATTCATCAGACACTGGAAAAAATACACATTGGATCTAGTGTCCAGACTCTTGAAAACATCGGCAAGAAAAAATGCTCTTGATTCAATCAGATTTAAGCTTAAATCAAGAACCAAGCTCTTAATTTGAGCGGATTTCCTTTTGAATTAAGCTTAAATCTGATTGAATTAAGAGTCCTTTTTCTTGTCAATGTTTTCAAGAGTCCGGACTCTAGATCTAATGTGTTTTTTTCCCAGTGTTCTGTTTTAAACCGGCAACGCTGGAGCATTGAGTTCGCACTTAGCGCGAAAACGAATGGGGTTATACATAGTGTCTGGAATTCATACATTTTTGCACTGCGGAGGCGATACGGATTCATTCTGTGCTGCCAATTCTTATTCGAAAGTGTCGAAACCACGGCAGAATCTCGCCGAACAGCCGGATTTTTCCCTCATTTGGCCAACACGCTTCCGAGTATTTTTTATTTTCCATTTTTTTTCTTTTAACGTTTGAGTCTCTGACGATTCCTACGGAGGTTGTTCTGTTTATTTATATCTTTGTGCACTCCGCAGTTTTCCGCTCCCTCTATTCATATTTTCCGCCCCTATCTTGGAGCCCCGACCAGGTTCGGTGTCACTAAGTGTAATAGATATCTTTAATGATTTCTGGAGAGGAAATTGTTTCGGTCCCCCCGTCCCTCGTTTTATCAAGAGGCAGACTCGAAATCGTTTTTTTCCCGTTCGTGGTGGCTACGCCGAGTGCTTTTAATAAATTAATTCTGGTAATCTAGAAATTCATCCGAGGCTGTTTTTCCGTGTTCTTTGAAAAACTAACCATCCACGCTATTTAAAAAAATGCGGATCACCGAAAGGAGAAAAGTCTTGAGTGATTTGAAATTAACTTGCGAGCAGTGAAGTGCGAGACAACGGTGAATGCTTGCAAGTAAAGTTGCCGTCGTGACTTGTGAGTTTTAAATCTGATTTCGTTTTGCACCGTTCCTGCCTCAACGTTGATTTCATGGGAGAAGATTGAGGTCTCCAACATTTTTGTGAGAAATTGAGAATATCGAGTCACCTTGTTAAATATGCCGCCGTGAGAACTGTCTCTGATTTGTTCCGTCATAATCCCACTAATCGTAACCCCCACTAATCATCTTTTCCAATAATTTCAACGTAATGCATAATTTCGTTTTTCTCTTTTTTATCGTGTAGAATGATACATTTTCAGGAGATTCATCTGGTGTGTTATTTATTGTCCACCCAGTTGAACGTTTCTCTCATATCAGCTCAAGGTAGACATAAATATCCCAGTACAAAAAATCATTGGACTATAACATTTCTTGGCCCACAAAAAGCTTGCGACCCATGTTATCCTGGTTGACGTGTTGCTTTTTTTTATTTAAAAATCACATGGTACTTAACAAACAATTTCTGACTAAAAAATTTGGTAAGTTAAAAAGGAGGAAAGAAAATATTGATCGTATTTCGCTCGAGATTCTTTGAGGTAAGGAAAGTCATAAGCCCTCCACTGAAAAACGGCCGAATGCAACTATTCGCGCTCGGTGGATGTGAGTGTTACATATACGATAAAATGAAGGCGCTCTGTGTTTCCTATTCATCCACCTTTATCTATGAGTGTTCTTCGTAGATCATCTTACTTTTAGCTGATCACAATCTCGATACTCAATCTTCAAAAGGAAATTACCTGTGTTAAACTTAACCGTTCTCTTTATCCTCACATAGGCGTACATATGTCATTTTACTAGGGGGGCCCGGGGGGCCTTAAGAAATTTGTGAAATATTAAATCTCTTTGGACGCATTTTGAAGTTCTCATGACGCAGAGTTTCCAGCAATTTCTTTGGAAAAATTACGTTTATTTTATAAACTTTCAGCAAAAAATACTTCCGAATTGTTGCATTCAATAGATCCGGAAAATTTTCGAAATTTTACTCTCTCATTTTGAGGCTTCCATGATGAAAATTTTAGAATATACTAACGGAATGAACGCGGTGTTTTCATTTAAGACTCTACATTGAGGGATATAATCATCCTCAGCAAGGGTTTCTTCCCACCATCCAGAATTTCTGGAGGGGGGGGGGGGCGCAGATGATAGTATTTTCAATTCTAGAGGGGGGCAGGCCACCCAAGACCCCACTTTCGCACGCCCACGCCCCCTTCCTTATCCTCCGAAAAAACTCACCGGGAGGAAAATTTGCCTTTCGCTTTTTATTCGTTTCGCTGGCGAAATACGCACGCCGCAAATTCGTGTACACCACGCACTCTCCCTCCCCGCCGAAGATCCCCGCGCGCAAAGTGAATCCCTACGCTGGGGATTTTTTAGCTTCCCGGTTGATTAAATTCTCCACGCTCGCTTGAAAGTCGGCAGTCTGCGAAGAGTTGATTTCTCGCCGGGATCCGAGGACGGAGGGCCGGGGGGAGGGGGGGAGGGGGGGTCCCGAAGGAGCGGCGGCGTACGTGGTCCGGAACAGTGAGCTGCGGGCTGCGTCGGGAGCCGGCCAGGCGCCAGATGTGCCAGCCGCACCGTGGCCCTGTCGAAGAGAGCAGCAAAAAGATCCCGGCGCTAGCCTCGGATCGCGTAAGAACACGCATCATCCCCGGCTCACGTCGAGATGCACTCAGCGCTATCTGGCGACGCTCTGCACCTGCACTCCGCCCGCCGCAACGGGGGACTGTCCGGAGGGGGGGGGGGGGCGGAAAAAGTT
The DNA here is from genome assembly GCF_918797505.1 of Bemisia tabaci. Taxonomy (NCBI): domain Eukaryota; kingdom Metazoa; phylum Arthropoda; class Insecta; order Hemiptera; family Aleyrodidae; genus Bemisia; species Bemisia tabaci. The sequence continues at coordinate 33,497,166 of NC_092799.1, forward strand.
TTCGGCAACCGGGGGGATCGTGATTTATCCCCGCTTTTTGATCGCGCTGCATGGAGTGGAGTGAAGTTGTCGCTCGGAATTGAATCTCGCCGGAAATGAAAACGCGTGCGGAATTGAGGGATGAGTGTTTTAAGTGGGACCCGCGTTCGCTACACTCCCGTCGCCCTAAGGAAAAACGCCCTACGAGCAATTGAACGTTGCCGAATTTCCCTCGCTAAAATGATGTATTTTCGAGGAAAGTCAGGCGTGTTTTCCCTCTCAAATCATCGAATACATCAGATTAAATTGTTCCTAAACTGCTTTGAAAAAATGAAGGAAAAACACGAGCAAGTGTCCCAGAAAATTCATGATTTATCATAGGAAAATTGACAACGTCTGCTGGCTCATACAGTGTTTCTTCTTAGCACAGCAGCTTCCTCCTCGTGCGATACTCTCAGGGTCTGTTCTCGGGTTCGTAGCGCGGGTTGACCCACGAGATAGCGTGGTCACAGGACTTTGCTAAAAAATTTCGCCCTAATGCTAAAATCTTCCTTACTAACGTTGATAATACAGTCAATTATTTCATAAGCCATCAAAAAAATCGTTACGAAAACCAATGTGTCTGCTGATTGTGGATCATCAGAAATTCGTGGTATTTATGCCGTCTACGGTTACATTTTCACGGTAAAACACTCTTCGTTCCTGGTTAAATCACATTAAAAGCATCGAAGACTCGGGGACTTTTATCTATTTTCGCGGGAAAACATGAACAGGCCCAAATTCTGGCACCTAATACTACCGACACCCCATCATCCGATAAAATTCAAAAACCAAGCCAACGTTTTCAAAGAATGACATTAAAAAGTACAATTTTCTCCTTAGAAACGCTTTTGGCTCATTTAGAATGTTGGCCGATTTTGGGGCCAAAAAGGCCCTATGTGTACCTATCCTCTCTAATATTCATACTGACTCTAGATTGTCTATTTCATGTGTGCCTTCACGGTAGACTCAGTCTGTTATCAAATGAGAGTTAAAATTGAACGAAGCGAAAGTTACTCCGGCAGGAAATGCTCTAGCACCAAATACATATACTACTCTCATAATCTGATACAATTCAAAACCAAGCCAAAGCAAACAAATGCCATTAAAAAGTACAATTTTCCCCCTAGAAACGTTTTTGGCTCATTTAAAATTGCTGGCCGATTTTGGGGCCAAAAAGGCCTCACGTTTCCTCTCTAATATTCATACTCACTCTAGGTTGTCTATCTCAAACGTGCCCTCACGGTAGACTTAGTCTATTATCAAATGAGAGTTAAAATTGAAGGAAGTGAAAGTTATTCCGGTAGGACAATGCTCTGGCACCAAATACAACCTGCAATCAAAAAAGCAATTAAGACCAGAGTCCAGAAGGCCTTTAAAAACAATAGGCAAAGAAAAATACTCTTGATCAATCAGAAATTCTTGCGCTTAAATTCAAGACCAAGCACTCTTAATTTAATCGGTTTATGTGTTGATTCAGCAAAATCCAGATTGAATCAAGAGTGATGTTATCCTGAAATGCTGCCAAGATCTGGCCCAACCAATGTGTTTTGCATTTCACAGGATGTACCCTCAACTGCGAAACAGAGTTCAAAAACAGCCATCTTAAGAATGGCATCTAAGACGCACATTTTATCATCCTTAGAATGCTAAATTGAGCGCATTTAAAATTGATGGCCAATTTCAGGACAAAGAAAAGACAAAAAATGGCGCATGTGTTCCTGTCCTCTCTAATATTCACACTGACTCTAGATTGTCTATTTCATACATGCCTCCGCGGTGGACTCAGCCTGTTATCAAATGAGAGTTAAAATTGAACGACGCTAAAGTTCTCTCGTCGGACTGACGGACGATGGACGGGCGGGTGCCAGTTTCTGAGATGGAGCCGCAGTCGTCAGGAAGTAATGATGCCTTTTGGAGAAGTTCATGAGGAACGGAGCGAGGGTACTTCGCACTGGGACCTGTTCTTATCATCGTGGGGTGAAGATTGCCGGAGTGATGCTAAGGGTAGGTAAGAGCGCGAGGGTGGTGAGGCACCCGCGCCCAGTCCCAGTCGTCGACGTGATGGTGCGGGCTGCTTCTCAGACGATCAAATTAATTGCGTGCTCCGTGACGAGATACAAAACGCATCATCCAGGCGCCGTTGTCAAGGCAAGAGTTAAAATTAGATATTAAGTTGCTGGAGGGTACGCCCCCTGGCCGCTCCACAACCCCAGCACTGCCGTGCTAGGTAATAACGCCGTACATCCATCAAGATTTTCCCGCGTTTTTGGAACTTAACACTCTATAAAATAAAACCTGTTGTACCCACGCACCTCAAAGTTTCAGACTAAGTTCTTGATAGTATTCGCGAAAGAATTCTGTAAAAATATTGCCTCAAGGTTAACAAGTTCTTTTGCTATGATACATCGTTTCCAAAAAATTTAAAATGGCGTTTCCGGCGTTTTTGCGTTGCACGGCAGAGCACTGAGGATGCCTCACACCCTTTAAGGACAGTTTTCTGGCTGATATTGATAAAGGAGGGGTATCGATAAGGGCCTTTTTTGCCCCTGCCCCCCTCCCTAGATTCTGGAAATGTATGCTTTCCAAGTTGACTCAATGCAGTTTACCAATAAACGATTTCCTGAACATAGGTCTGCAGGCCCATTTTAGCAAAAAAATGCGTGTTCTTCCATCACTCCGAAACTTTTTTGACACGGAGCACATCGTCTAACGAGCTTTTGATATGTTTTCAAGGGGGAACTCTGGTTTGGTTTTAGATAGATGATGTGCTCTAGGGGGCCAAAAAAGGCCCTTATCGATACCCCTCCTTCCAAGGGAATCGAGAGCCTCATACTTGAACTCCAAGTTAGCGATCAGTTAGTCTATGATTCTCGTAAGGCTGTCTCCGAATAAATTTGTTTTGCGTGAGTGCTTCACCTTACCTACTCAGTGCATACTACAAATATCAAAGGAGACTTCGCTCGCAAACGTTTATTGCCTCATTTGAAAGTACCAAAAGAGCTGATTTCGCAGTTTTTTTGTATTATTTTTTTTCTTAATGTGGGATGTAGTATAAAAATGAGAAAATGTACCGCCTAATGACGACATCTGGCGGTATTTCTCATTTAAACACATGTATCTTAGCAGATTAGATAATTTTGACATACTTCCTCCAATAATTATTCAAATAATGCACCACAGGTTATCCCCGTTTTCAGTTCACTCAGTGGTTTCCACATAGGTAGACACAAATTTCATCAAATTTTAAACACGTGCAAATTCTCTGCTGTCTTTAATTTATCTCCGGAAAATGTTTCATTTTTTTCCCTCTGTTGGATTTCAATTAGGTTAGAGTTGACTATGGAGCAACTAAACTAACTGTCACGCAAAGCGTGAAATATTCAGAGAAAATGAAGGCGTTTCCAGGTGAAATCTTCTTTCCGCGGAGCCCGAAGAGAAAACTTCGACACGGACAGTGCTCTACTCCGGGAAGACTTTGATAGAATAACCATGGAGCATGGTCTGTTCGAGGAAAAGCTTGCACATAAAGTTGGTTTAAGGTAAAATCCGGCAAGACAACATTGCGTCAGAAAGTTTGAGCTCGTCAGAGGGTTTGAGACAAAGTGTGGCGTTATAAGACGTGTCTTTTGTCTGGTACTCGCGCTCAATGGCCTTCCTGCTTCCGTGAATGTCGCGAATAAGCGTCAGTAACCCACGCCGAGATGTCTCGTAAACCACCACCGCATGCCCCCCCCCCCCTTGCGTAACCACCCCAGCTCCCCGGGTGGGCACCCTGTTAGCGCCTTGGTTCCGTTCTTGTAGAAGGGAGGCTCTGTTGCGCGAGAGATGAGAAGTGGATTAAGGTTGGGATCGTACCCTGTGCGACTGAGTACTCGAAGATATTAACTTGGTTATTTGAATCACTTTTTGCACTTTTCTTCACTTGAAGATCACATTATGGATCAGAAGATACTGTTCGTGTGGTTTAACCTAAATTGGACGTATTGAAATCACAGGGAACTATGTCAATTTTGACAAAAGCTATGTCAAACGTGTGCTCCCGTAGATTTTATGAGGGCTCGTGTCAGGGCCGAATTAAGGGGGTGGCCACATGGCGGAAAATCTAGGGGGTGGCAAATTTTGCAATTTTTTAAATGTAGGTACACTGGTAAAAAAAACCTCTTGGACCAATGCCGCATTGCATTGACTTAAGAGTGCAGATTCTTGTCGCCGGATTTAAGAGTCTTGAACTCTTGTTTCAAGCGGATTTTGCATTGATTCAAGCAGATTTTGCATTGATTCAAGCGAATTTTGCATTGAAACAAGAGTCCAGACTCTAAAATCCGGCGACAAGAAACTGCACTCTTGAACCAAGAGGGTTTTTTTTACCAGTGTATACAAAAAAATCGGATTCAGAAAAAAAAATTACAAACGAGAAAAGGCTAAAAAATCTCTCATTTCCTGAGAGTATAGAATTTCTAATTTTGTTGCCTTTCAGTGATACAAGAGACAGCACCTTTAATTAGTCGAGTTAAAAGAGAAACCAAACACACAATTTGCCCTGGAACGGCGGCGCGACTTAGAGAAAAATGATAACGAGGACTTGAGATGAAAAGGAGAAGCCCTCGGCGCGGCGATCGGCATGTAACACATATTAGCGACTACAAGACTGCACGAATACTTCACGCATTGCATCAAACACAGTGCGGTTATTGTGGTCAGCGTGAAACGGATACCGCCTACAAGACAGCGTGAATACTTCACGCATTGCGCCAAACACGGTGCGGTCGGCGCGGCGCGGCGGCGGAAGTTAAAATCATTAACTCAAGTCAAACAAGTCCAGCCGTGGCTCGTGTCAGAATGGATATAGCTCCTTTTGATTTAAATACGTCCAATTTGACCATTTACGGGACGGAGGGCTTCAGTTGAATCAGTTGTTTTAAAAAGGGAATAAACCAATTGCTAGATGTGTCTAAGTTATAGCATGTCTTTTTATGCAAGCCAACCCTCATGCAAAAATGGACTTGTCCCCTTTTGAGAACAAATATTTCAGTTACGAAGAACTAGAAAATTGGAATCATCGTACCGTAATCATCTTGTCAATACCCAAAAATGTACACTATACCGGAGTTTACGGTTTGAGTTTTGAAGTTCAAAAAGGTAGAAAAACAAATTAAAATTTCGATTAAAAGCTGAGTATTTTCGAGTAGCACAAGCATTCAGAAACGGTATTTTTTTTTTAGTGAAATCTCTTTAAACCTTTACACTGCTGAAGAAAGAAAAGAAATGGAGAGTAGAATTTAGGGTCAAAAACATCGAATGAGCAAGGTCTGAAATTAATACAACGAAGCAGAGACTGAAAAGCATACGAATACTATACGGATATTTCATATGAAACTTTTTTGTAAAATTGTTAGGATTATTTAAATATATGCGCAATTTGAATTTGAAGACCATCTTCTTATCATAATAGCTACAGTATTAGATACTGTAGCGCGTTTATATTCACTGAGAAAAAAATATGGTTATAATTACCATATTAGTGGTGTTCAATATTCACTCTTAATAAGTAGTAGCCACAACCAATAATAGTGATGTTTTTACTGGAGCAATCGTAATTTTACAAGTGTGCGGTTGTAAAATTAACATTTAATGGTAGAAATATATCTATTATTGGTTATGGCAACTACTAATTAAGAGTTCATATTAAACACCACTAATATGGTAATTATAACCATAATTTTTTCTCAGTGTTACTATAAACGCTTAACGGTGTCGAATGATGTCCAGAGAAACAGACAAGCAATTTGGTTTCAAATACGAGTTACAGTCCATGAAGCAAGTGCTCAAAACAACTGGCCTTCCAGTTCCTTTAATATGAAATAAAATTCAAAGAATAACTTCAAAATACACGTAGATCTGCGCACTGTGCATACATGTGGTTAGGCAAGTGAAACAAGTGATATCGTTTCCCTCAACTCGCTCCAATCTTGGGAAAAAACTGTTACCTATTCAAGATTCTTTTAAAAAAAGCTCTTTTCTTTTTTCGCCTTTTCTTTTAAAATAAGCTATAACATCTCGTATTTTTTCTCTGCGAATGCATACTTGAATACGTCACCCCCTCCTCCCCGGAAAAAATGAAGGCGTGTTCAATATTAAACTTAGAATTTTATTTGTTGTATTTGCCCCGTTTTGAATTAGCTCCGATTGAGACTTCACGTCAACTATCAGACGCGATCACCCCTTCCGACCGTAGCACATTCCACATCGAAATAATTAGAAACAATTTGTGCTGTGTGTTTGTGAGGTCAAAAGAAAATGAACAATTTAAATTACGGATTCGCATGCAACACTCGCATAAAATATCTGCATTTTCCCGCTACTCCTTCGATGGCTCTCTCATTTCACAGGGTTGCCTAATTCAGTATCAAACGAAAAAATACACTAAGGAATGTGGCCCGAACTGTATGTAACAAGATATGTAAAAATAGTGTCGACTCAGCACTATTTTACCACCTTGCTTATCATCAAACATGCATGGTCACTTAGTTGCCTTGGCATTGACCTTCGAATAATTGTTTTAACTAATTACAAGCCCTTTCGTAGAACCTGTCTGCTGTTAAAAACTTTGTCCATTGTACATGCTATACGGTTTGATGACTAGCGGTTAACGTTCGCATCAAACAGAGCGGTCAAGCTGGTCCAGAATTGAAGCGCTGGGTGCAAAAAGTGCATTTCTTTATTGTGGTGTTTCAGAATCTCAGCAAACGTTTCACCCATATTGATTACAGCAAATAAACGGAATTTGTTGAAACTTTCACCGAATTTTCTTCATAATTTTACGACGCTGAAAATGAAAAATTTCAGAAAATTCACCGAATAGTTTCCCCTCAATAATGTAGCATTAGTACTGAAGATTTTGAAACGCACCGCAAACAAAAATGCCTTTTCTGCATCCAACGCCTCGATTTTGGATGAAATTGTCATTTTTGCCAACATGAAAAGAAGATGTCTCGGTGCAACATCGGAACATGGATTTTTGTTTCGTTGGAATGGGTCAGTTACGCTGGTCACAGAATCGTGTTTTGATGCTTGATTCTTGTGGATCAGCTAAACTTAAGAAGCTCTGTCTAAACAGCAAATTTCTGTGTTTAATATTAACCGAGATATTGTCCTTTAAAAAGTCGGGTTTTTGACGTCATCCACCGTGAGTGTACTGAACATACCATGTTATGCACCACCGCGATGAATGACGTCAAAAACCCGACTTTTCAAAGCCACGCAAATCTAAAGGCCGATATCTCGGTTAATATTGAACACAGAGAGTTGCTGTTTTGACCGAGCTTTTTACGTTCAGCTAATCTACAAGAATCAAGCATCAAAACACGATTCTGTTACCAGCGCAACTGACCCATCGAGTTCAGGAGTAAAGAGACCGAATGTAGTCCTTGGCAGAAATGCGACCTTCGTCTTGATAGCCGGGGGTGGCAACGGAGGCTATCGATTAATTGTCAAAAGCGTTGCCTCCTTGAGGACTCGCCGGGGGTGGCATAACATGCACAAACCACGTAAAGAGTTTATGCAAATAGCGGCACAGCGGGGCCCGCTAATTCGGACCCGTAACTTACCGACAAAATGTCGGCGCATTAGAGGAGGCAGGCAGCCCGCTACTGTTTTAATTTGTTCCCGCGGCCCGCCACGTATTCATTCGGATCCGATGGAGATTATTGCGAGCCAGACACATAGCTTTTCATTATTAACCTAATTTATTTGCTCAGTCAAATGTTAAATGGTAATATGAGCGCTAATGCAATCCGAGGCACCGTTGCCCCGCGCAGCGCGCACCCGCACTTCAGCTCCCAACTGGCACCGCTAAGTAACGCTGAAACAAAACGTATGCAAATTATTTCAGGCCGCGACGCCAAGCGGAGTCGGAAACCCTGTTTCAAGTTCTCCTCGGAAGAGTAGAGTCCCTTTATACCCAGAGTTAAGACAACTCGATTATCAGCTGACTGGCAGCCGGCCTTGGCTGGCCATGGAGGCCGAAACGAGTGCACCCAAACGAACGATATTGAGGGATAAGGATCAGGAATCCTGCGATGTCTGTCACACAAAAACAACAACATCAACAAATTGATCAATTAAAAAGAAAATGAGATTGGTTTGTGAATAATTTCTGAATCTATTTTCATTTTGGACCGATGGAAATAACAATTTACTCTTGATACGCCACAATTAGGTAATATTTTCATTATTCTTGCTCACATTCGAGGTACCGCCATCTTGGTGCACTCGTTTCAGCCTCCATGAGCGAGAACCAATCAGAATTGGATTTTTTTAGGCCACTTTCAGCCCAACCAAAAGTGAGTTGTTTTAACTCTGGGTATAAAGGGACTCTACGGAAGAGTTGCAAGACATCAATGACTAAACTCAATAACCATGCGCCTCATCTCCCGTGCTACTGAGGATAGAGTCCCTTTATATTAAGAGACAATGTGAATCCATTTCTGATTGGTTCCCGTATTTTAGGCCTCCACAATGTCACAAACGGGAATAAAGAATAAATTTTCACCAATTGCAAAGATTATAATCTGGAATGGACCGGGGAATTACGGGTTCAGCAAGGAACAAACGGAATCAGAGAAGGAACGGAGAAAGGAATTTGAGAATGGGCCGATCAAAGATTACGAAAAACTTTCAATTTAAGCAATCTTTATTCCCGTTTGTGACTCCATGATCGAGTATAGATTGTCTTAACTCTCAGTAAAAAGATGACTTTTTAGAGAGAAGAAGATTTTTTAAACGGAAAACTACTCAACGGAAATTCTTAAAAACTGCCGTGATTTTTCTTCTCTATGCCAAGAAAATTCTGCAAAAACTTCAAGGAATCATGCCAATTTGTTCTCCTTTAAAAAATAATCTAGAGACGGAGATTTTCAAACACCGCAAACGAGATACGTGGTTCCGGACTTACACCGTCGATATACCAAAAAGACTTCGAAAATGAAGGATTTCCATAACTATTAGCCAAAACGGCCGAAGCGTTACGCAGCTTTTTCGACGCAGCAAAAGTAGAGACATTACTGTGACAGGGCCCGATAAAAGCCTATTTACGGTTGAAATTGAGACCCTTCAAAATTGAGTCGTAGGACCCTGACCCTCGACGGATGAGCCGATAGATCAGGCGTTGTCGGTTTTCGTCCGAAATTAATCCCTTTAAAAGGCGGACTCTACGGAGTTTTCGGCGATTTGGTTGCGCCGGAAAAAGCGTCGTGATTATCATGTCACGGGCGTGGATTGTCATCCGCGGCGCGGCACAATGCCCGTCAATCATCGGGCCGCCAGGACAGGTGAGCCGGCCGCCGTGCCCGATGTTATCGACACTGACGTCACTATCGGTGCAGCGTCGCGCGATCCCGCGGGATTTCCCTCGCGAATCGGGGATGATCGCATTGCTGGAATTTTCCGTAAAAAGGTCTGTTGTTCGCACTATTCTGCTGTGATATGCTGTGGAAGAATGCCGTATGAACATTCGAAAGTTGCCAAATTTCATCCCATAAAATGTTATTTTTTTAGGAAAAATATGATTATTTCCTCATGATTTTGTCGGGAACTTCAGGAGAGACTGCAAACAAAATTATCTAAAAAAATTGAACGGGAAAGTAGTAGTATGTATACAAGGAAATTCATTTTTAGTCAAAGGAAATTTGGCAACGCCTGAATGTTCATACGACGTTTTTTCCTTAGCACGCAGCCTCACATTGATTAAGCTATCTCCACCCACGGACACTACACTGATTGTGAGTTGGTCGCGGCGCCTTGATGCAACTATTCGTGTTCCACGGATGTGCGTGTTGCGTGTTTCAAATTGAAGGCACTTTCGCCTTTCTCACAGCTTCAGAAATTGGTCATTATCTTTACCTACGAATGCTACACTGATTGTGAGTTGGTTGTGGCGTTCGTATGTACGAATGCTGCACTGATTGTGACTTGTGAGTTGATTGTGGCGCCTTGATGCAACTATTCAGGCTCCACTGATGTGTTTGTTGCGCGTTTAAAATCGAAGGCACTTTCGCTTCTTTCTCTAGAGATGCATTGGGGTTGTCGTTAGTTTTAGCACTGGAATAACAGAGTGCCTAGGTGGAGAAACTAGGCATTGCAACTTATAATCCTTTTACTACAAAAAAAGCGCGGCGCAGTAAGTAGTCAACGAATTTCAAGCTTTCATGGATTTTTGATTCATATTGAAATAATTCCTGAAAAAAGTTTGATGGATATTATTTGCAGAGAATTACCATTTTTCTGTTAATTTCATTCATATCTCCTTCGATGAAACGAATTTCTACTGACCGGTTATGTTCATCACATGACCCGGTTTGTAAAAATAGATAAAAGAAATTGTAACTTCGATTAATAACCCCAAAACAATTAAAATAAATTGTGAACTTGCTTCACGTAATCTGTATATTTTTGAAAATTGTATTGGTTTTTATTCTGATACTTTAAGAGGTTTTTTTTTTAAAAATAAAAAAATCTCGAGAATGTCAGTGGGAGGCATTCATTGGTTAACAGTGGATTGCAGCTAAAATAAAGGATAAACGATGTAATTTTAGACTTAAGGCCGTCCATTCCGCAAGCTGACTGCCCATTTCTTGGACTGGGTAAAAACATCAGCCAGTTTCCAGACTGGTCAAAGGAGATGGCCTCAAACTGAAAAATTTTGCCAACGATAGTATACAGTCCAGCTGATAGCTACATTGAAAGAAAAAAGATTGGTAGAATTTACCATTCCTTCACGCTGTATTTCACACAGCGTCGCAATTCAGAGTCAATTCTGCCAGAGGAAAGGTAACCGTTACTATATACTGGCACAGGTACAGGTAACCATTTCTCTGGCAGAATCGACTTCAAGATCGGCAGAATTTACCATTCCTTCACACCGTGTGAAATACAGCGTGAAGTGTGTATTTAACACAGCGTGAAGGAATGGTAAATTCTACCAATCTTTTTTTTTTTTTTTTTTCAGTGTAACTTGTTAGAGAGAGGAAAAACTCATGTAGCGTTTCCGGTCAGATTTCACAACGCATTTCTTCGAAGTTGTTGACATTCATCCGAGTATTCCTCCGCTTCCAGACTTCGAAAGTTCAGCAACACACTGTCACCATAACTCCGCAACTTCCAAATTTAAAAGCTCGCATTTCGAATGAGCTTCGGGGCCCCTGGGCTCGCGAACCGAAAAAGCGGAACGAGATCCGCAATTTTAATTAAGCTCGCAGTGGAAAAGTTAAGTTGAAACGACTTTCAAATGTCATCGCTCAGTCAAGCGGGCCGAGGCGCACTCTGTTGTAAGTGCAACAGCGGCTCGACAGCGGTGTCGCTAGATTGCACTCATCCATTCACGATACATCGTAGATCTTGGACCCGGCGGGAGAAAAATAAGAGAGCAGCGACGCCGAAATTGATTGCCACTTGCATGCCGCAGAGATTTGCGATTTACGTACTTTTTCTTCTGGGAAATTTCGTAAGACTCTCAACGTTGCCACTGATTTTCTCTGAAATAAACTCTCAAAAGCTGAAAATGAGAAAATTCCCAACAGTTTCACTTTCCATTGTCATCTTATACTCATAGGAATCAAAAATCCATCACGAGAAACCCCGTTTCCTGAGATTACTTCATTGACTTTTGAGGCTATATTTATACGTTGAACCAATCGATATCGATACAGTTTCACTTGTTTGATGTATCGAATACGATCAATAAGGCGTGACATGTGCATGGCGCGCTTAATCGAAGGTAAAATTTGTCGATTTTCAACTTTCCGCTCGACTTTTCGAGTTTCAATCCGAAACTGTTGGATGAATACTCAAAATTGTCACGAAAACAAAGAATTTGCTTGTAAAAGTTTCCGTTTATCATTTTCTTGTCTTGAGAAGACTGCATACCTGATTCTGTCAACTTCTGGCTTTGAAAATTGTTTGCTGTTTTTTTTTTTTTAAATTTGTATTTATTTTTTTAATAAAGTGATTACGCAAGTATACAGCAGAAATCTTCATGCTGCAATCTCGCACAAAATGATATGAATAAGGTCCTCCCTGTATAGTGGAAGGTGAATTCGAGGATGTCGAACCAGTCGAAGAATTCCCAGGAAATAGATTGTGAGATAATTGAAAATTTCACGCATCATTCAATAAAATCTTCCCCTCGAATCCTACTAAGTCCATTTTTTGGAAACTTAATTTGTGCGTTAACTGTTCTCTTCGGAAACACGGCGAAGTTCTCAGGGACCTGGAATCCGGTTCATCTGAGGAATCGGCGCTTTTGAGCCACGCACCAACACCGTCCATCGCTGTATTCTGCCTTGCTGCGGAAAAAACACCGTATAAACATTTGAAAGTTGCCAAATTTCCTCCAATAAAATGTTTATTTTTGAGGAAACTTATGAACACTTCCTCTTGAAATTTTCAGATAATTTTGATCTTTTCACGAATAAAATTCTCTCAAATATTGACTGACAAATTATTTAAAAAGAATGGAGAATTTGCAAGGGTCTGAATTTTGATGAATTTCCTGTTTAAGTGGAATCCTCTGAGTGAACTGAACACGAAGATACCCTTGATTCATAAATTGAGCAATTATTAGAGGAGATATGACAAAATCACCGATTCTGCTAAAATACATGTGTTTAAATGGGAAATGCCGCCAGATGACGTCACAAGGCGGCACATTTTCTCACTTTTAAATCAATTTTTCTCCAATTTCCCATGTCAGAAAAAATTATGAAAAATATTGCGAACTCAGCTCATTAGGCACTTTCAGATGAAGCAATAAAAAAATTGCGTGCAAATTCTCCATTCTCTGAAAATTCGTTTTTTATCCAAGGAAATTTGGCAACGTCTGAAGGTTCATACGGCATTCTTCCTCAGCATGTCAGCATCCACCGGATGTTGATTGTATTGACGACGGTCCTGGCGCTCTTGACGCCCGCGAAGTGTGTCCACAATACGTGACTCACCGCCTTCCAGAGAGATTTCGGCTCCGATTTCGGGCTAAGTCGGGCGCAGTGGTCCTGAGTCTGTCTCTGTGTGGGAGCCCGCCCTCGTCGGTGTAACTTCGGGAATTAGGGGCAACGAGTGTCTTGTCAGAATCTATCAGACTTATCCTTCCCGTTTCCCTCGCAATCTGCGATAAAGAAAGTTGGAAGTGCCGAGAGCCAAATTCCTCTATCGGAGGTGTTATTTACCCGCCAAGTACATACTCGACGTAAAATGATACCATTGAAGGAGAAATAAAAAACGGCGAAAAGGAACGTGAAATGCGGGTGATATTTTCATCGAGGAAAACACAAATATATAATTTATGGCCTATTTACATGTCGAGGGCTAAGGAACAATATCGCCTAACTAACCACTTTGGGGAAAAGGAATCATCGACTTTGCCGCATTCTCCAGTATTAAATCCGCGAAATGATGTTTTTAATTGTTTCTAAATCCGCACGAGAGCGCTGTTAAGACGCTGTAATGCATTAAAAAAAGCAAATTAAAAAAAATCCAAAATTAAAAAAACGGCAAAGTTGCATTCAGGCGTTGTCATTGAGGCGACGAAGACGGTGCGCCGCACCCCGCACAGGGGATTGAGTGAATAGGAGAGGTTGGAAACTTTAAACGCTTATAACTTATAACTCCTTGTTTATACAAAACTTTGAGGTTTTAAAAGTGGATCCATTTGCTTCCTCGTGAAATTTTCTTCCCGAGGCACCTCAAAAAATTTAAAATGTGACGAAATAAACATCAAAATTTGCAGTTTTACTCAAACATTTCATGTCCGAACTCTCTAATTGAATCGATCCACTGTGAGCCGCGTCCTTGTTCAGCTCGTCGATCAAGCTGTCTAACTTTTTGACCGACAAAGATGGGCCTCAGTAAATTCTCCTGAGCTCTAAAATATTGCCTTCAATGTTTTATACGCCACCCTATAATTATGTAAAGTGAAGCCTGTTTCCAATTCAGGAGCAATAAAACATTATTGATACTGTGAAGTAACGCGTTCATAAGAATGTAAAAGTTAAAAAAATATCGTTGAATTTTCTCATAAAGTGAAGTTTTTAATGTCGTGTTTCTTGATATTGAGCTTGCATCAACGTCAATAAAACAACTTCAGCAACGAAGCCGGAAACAAGATAAGAACACTTCCGGGTGTAAAGTGCAATTTCCGCGTATTAAAAGAAGTAAAATAAAGGAAAGAAAAACAATTAAAAACTTTTATTTTCTTAAAATTAAGTCCATAATTTCGACGATATTATACACAACTCTTGTCAAAAATGTATAGAATTCTAAATCTAAGTATAATTTCCAGCAAAGGCTCGCATAATGTGTAACCGGATGATATTGCAACGAACCTCGTTCATTACTTGCCTTGCCTTTCACGTGCACGCCTACTCCACTCTAAAGCCACGATTGAAACTTCCCGCACCGTGCTTGACATGTCGAATGCAGCTTCAGGGGTTCGGTTGATTTTAGATCCTCAAACCTCAGTCCTCTCCTTAAACCGATGTATGGGAACAATGCAACTGAGAATACCTCAGAGAATGTGATATCAGGACCGGTGTTGATGAGCTGAAACTATCCTCACAATACGCAAGAATATGAGACGATCAACTCCTGCATAATTTAAGTCTAAAGGGACTAGAAAAATGTAGGAAGTAATAGTGTTGTCTCAGAGGCGTAACACTTGGCAACTTCCACGATATGACTATATGGGAGATAAACGTCATAAGAACATTTGAAAGTTGCGTTTGCCTGAATAAAATATGTATTTCTGAGAATAATTACGAAAAATGCGTGTTGTCCGAAAAACTCTGTCCTAATTTAATGCACCCGAGCCTAACCGATTGAATTACATCAATGATTTACTACTTATGAGGGCTCGTTGATTGCAAACTTGTGTAAGTGAAGTACATATCTCTAGTAAGAAAAGTATTATGGGTTATCTCCCAAAATTGTGGTACTACCAAAATTTGTTGGATGATGGACATTTCCAATTAATAGTGGTAGTACCGCAAAAGGGTTGGTAACCTAATTTATTAGAGTACTACCTCAATTAATTGGAAATTCCAAAATCTTCCAACTACCCCGTTCTCTTTTTTTGGTGTTCGGATGCTATATTGCCGCGCCAAGGAAGAACGCCGTATGAACCTTCGGATGTTGCCGAATTTCCTTTGATAAAATACTAATTTCCTGGGAAAGTTGTGAATATTTTTCTTCCAATTTTTCAGACAATATTGTTCGCGCTTTGATCTAAAATATCTGACAATATTAAGGAAAAATGGACGTACAGTAGACTCTGGATCTATCCGGCTTAATTGGTGCCGGGCCCGATCCGGATGAAAAAGAAATCCAGATAATAATAGTAAACACAAACACCACCAACCAACACCACAGTATTCTTATTAAGTATACATCATGTACATACCAACACGAATTTAAAAGGTTAACGCCAAACTGAATGACTCAATGGAGATTGTGAATGGTAGCCGACAACGATAAATTACAATACAACGATTAAAGCGCGCAATGCGTGAAGTATTCATGCAGTCTTGTAGCCGCTAATGTGCGTTTCAGGCTAACTAACCGACTGCAATGCGTTTGGTGTAATGCGGGAAGTATTTATGCAATCTAGTAGGCGCTAATACGATCCACGCCGACCTCACTGTTTTGCGCAATGCGTGAAGTATTCCTTCAGCCTTGCAGGCACCAATATGCCTTGCGACCGCTTCTCCGCGGATCCGTTCACTTATCGGAATGTGTACGTAGTTACATGGTTGCAAAATCGATCCGGATAATCCAGAGTCCGGATAATGCGAAGCCGGATAATCCAGAGTCTACTGTATGTATGCGAAAAGGAACTATGCACAAGTGGAAAGATGGGGTGTGCTCGTGGAAGCTGGATAAAAAACAATGTAAAAGTGGATATAGTTATCCTTTTGAGAAAATGGAAAAGCGGGATTTGACATTAAATCGAAAGGAACTGAGCGCTAATTCGTGAGCCGTGAACGTGTGAAAAGAGCCTTGTGGACAGGGCTCATGAGTTAAAGAGTCCCGCCACCCATCTCCCCATCATGGCTCCTTGTGCGTTGCTGCTGACGTCTCCGGCGCTTTTAAAGCCCCATTCATTCATATGGACCGAGCACTAACGAGCACACCCCATCTTTCCACTTGCACATAGTTCTATTTAGCATAAATACGTTCAAATATGCATAGCTTCTTCCCAATATAAAAGTTTTATCAGAGGAAATATAGTGACTCTTGAATGTTCATACGGCGTTTTTCCTTAGCACGGCATACTCGTCTATCATCAGCCTTCTAAATTTCAAAATCCTAGACGCGTCGCTCATATTGATTCTGCAAAAAAGAACTGTTTCGTGGTACAATGCGAGCGTGGATTCTATACGATCTCGGAGGGGATACGCAGAAAACTCACGGTGGATGAGTGTGTGGACGTGATGCTGCATCGCCTATTTCAACACGCACAAATCTCATACACTAGATTCAAAGCGAAGCTTCCTCCGAAGGAACATTCCAGGTGCGCTTCAATTGCTGGGCGGGGGCGAGAGGGGTGGCTGAAAAAGGGGCTGAAATTATTCATCCACGCATATCCACAAGAGAGCAATCGGGAAAGTTTCCGTTGGCTGGGGTGAGAGCACTTCAAGGCATCCGCGCGAAAGTTCGCAAGAACAAAACCTTTGATGAAAGATGAGCTGGCTAGACACGGCAAGCGGGAGTATGAACCCTACGAATGGGAACGGGTCACCGGCGAGGGATTGGGGAGAAGGGGGAGGGGGGCGCTGTCGTTGGAAATTCTTTTTGTCAAAGAAGTTGTCCGGAGTTTAATTAAGTTGAACGAATTTCGGAATGAATTAAAATTGCATCAAGTTCTCCGCCCGCTCGGCCCAATTTTGAAACGCTACGGATGTGTGTCGTCTCGCCGTTGCCATATCTGAGAGTGCACTGAGTGCTCTGCTATTTCTCTGGAAATTGCTTATAACTTATAAGGGCAGTTTATCGCTTTTGCACGCTTTTGACTCTGGAACGTGAGCATTACTAGATTTTAATGCACTATGTTGAAACACTGCAGAACCTCTACTTTCCATCGTCAAATAATGTGGAAAGTATTACGATTCTACACAAAATAAATGAGAGGGGAATACTGGACTTTTGAAGGCGAAATTAGTAATACTTGAAACCCTTATACATATAAGACACTGTCTTTGTCGCGCTTATATTTAACCATCGTGAAGTTATTTCTCATTTTATAACACTCACAACTACTTAAAAAACCGGTAAATATTTCTGGTTAAAACTCTAGTACTAAAAACCACTACTAAAAATAATTGCACTAAAAACATATAAACATCATCGAATATGCTGTGACAGAGGATTTTAAATCTGATTTGCGTTGAGACGTTGCAAGATTGTGCACTGGCAAAAACTGTGCAAAAGACTCATTCGTTTTCGTCGCTAAAATCGTGTTTTGCTTGAACTTTGGGTGAAGAGACATTTATCAGAATGCTTTAATTCATATCTTGCCCACTGGGCCATTAGGTGGAAGATGGTAAGAGATTGGGACGAGAGAAAGAGAAATAATTTCTCTTTTTCGATAGGAGCACGCGGAATTTTTGCAGAAAGGAAATTTAAAACCTGGTAAATGGTCATCAGGTGTTGCTACGATCGTGCATTTGTTCGTGACCGTAATATTTATGAGGTATATTTAATAATATTTTCACAATATGAATTGCCATTAAATGAGAGAAAGATCTGCACAATCTTAGCAACATATGCAGACTCTTACCAGCAGTGTTCGAAACTCACAGGCGCCAACGCGCCAAATGCGCCTAAAAAATCGGCCATGGCGCCTAAAAAACTAAGGGTCTGCGCCAACGTGGCCCCTGAAAATCTGGATTCTCATAGGGGGTCACATAAAGAATGAAAAACAAATTTATTTGAATTAAAAAAACTCAGAATTTTCAGCACTACAAGTGAAAGCTTTTTCTTTTCTTCACGATTTCATTCCTAGTGCTTTTGTCTTCCCCAAGTTACAGATACTCACTAGTTCTGTTACAAAAAAATCTTGCGTCGAACTTTCCCCTAAATGCGCCATATTATATTGGCAAAAAGTCAATTTGGCCCCTAAAAAATCTTCAATGGCGCCTAAAAATCGGGCTTGATGCGCCACATGGCTCCGAAAACTCAAAAGTGAGTTTCGAACCCTGTTCTACTCCCACTCTTCATTTGAGAAAAGGAACTGCCGCGGATAAGGGGATAATGTGACACCGTAAACGAATGCCGAGGTGATCAAACGCAGGCGCTTTCATGCGGTCAGTCTCCGGCCGCGCGCCAGCATTGCGGTGGCGAGGCGAATGCATTGTTTGAATAGCGGTGGGCACGATCGGAAAAATACGACCGGAGCTCCTGAATTTACCGGGCGCCCGACCTGAAATTCGACTGAACACGTCATAATATTGCACGGCGGTCAGCATCAAAGTGATGGCGCTTTTTAGGGAATTGAAATTGTTTGTGCGGCGGCCGTTTAGCGATATTTCAGCAAAGCATTTAATATCCGGAACCGGAGTGATTCCAATCGGGGGATGAGGTTCTCTCGAGGCGCATAGTTCAATGCTACGGCCCTTTGTTTATTCGGACCTGACTGGTATGATGCTTGCACATGCATAAACAGTGGATCGGTGAAACTACAAAAATGTGGATTCCGATTTTCCATGTTGTGAAATTATCATTCTTGTTTGAATCCCTGTCAGCAGTGTTGCCGTGCTAAGGAAGAACGCCGTATGAACATGCGAGAGTTGCCAAATTTCTCGCGATGTAATGTTTATTATTGAGGAAAATCGTGATTATTGTTCCTTGAAATTTCCAGGAGTTTTAGATCAAATTACAAACAAAATTATCTGAGAAATGGGC
This sequence comes from Bemisia tabaci, assembly GCF_918797505.1. Taxonomy (NCBI): domain Eukaryota; kingdom Metazoa; phylum Arthropoda; class Insecta; order Hemiptera; family Aleyrodidae; genus Bemisia; species Bemisia tabaci. The sequence continues at coordinate 33,516,135 of NC_092799.1, forward strand.
AGACAATGGACCACTAGACAAGGTACGAATTTAAGCAATCTGATACATGTTTCTCAACCAAAATTTCACGTAAAACACGATTCACAAAACGAAAATTACTGAAACTAACTCTTAACGAAGATAACAAAGTTTTTACTACACATTAGTTACGAGGAATTTGAACTGCCCGCTCACAAGAAACTCGAAGCTCCACGTGAGTCAAATCACGCACTACAACGGTGTCAGCAAGCTTCTCAATCGAGCAATGTTCATTTCTCACCATGTGTTGTTCAAACTGTAAGCAATTTGCTATAGCTGAGCCAAAGCGTCAAGATCGAGGTTGCAAGATTTTTATATTGTAGAGACTGTCATGATAACGTTTAGCGCTCGATGTGAATCACGTAGAGCATTGAGTTTTCATGAGCGGGTGGTTTGAATTCATGCATCAAGAATCATTAAATATCTTTGTAAGTAGTAGATCTCGGTAATTTTCGTTGTGTGCATCGTATTCTACGTAAAATTTTGGTTTAGAAACATGTATCAGAATGCTGAAATTCGTACCTTGTCTAGTGGTCCATTATACAAACATTTTCCTAAAAATTCGAGATTGTCTAGGAGAAATTTGGCAACGCCTGAAGGCTCATACGGCGTTTTTCCTTAGCACAGAAGAGTAGGGAACCGACGTGCTTACAACCGTTTTAAGAAAATCGAATCGAACAGTAGCGAGGAGTGCGAATGATTGAAAATTGATACTTCCCCATTTAAAGCTATGGCTAAGAATCGGTTATTAATGTGATTGTAGCGCACGCCGTGTTTATCGATCCTTTCCCATGTCGATGTATCGAAAAGCACGCCACGTCACTGGAATCGAAAGGTTCAACGCTCTCGTTTTTAAGGTGATTCGATGGACGCCATTTTTTGTGTCATGAGAGACGTGCGACATATCGCATCAATTCGTTCCATAATTTCAGCGACTCGTCATTTTCTTCAAATTTTGAGATCGAACTTCTCTTGTCACGAGACTGAAGAATTCATGTACCAAATTTGACAAAGAAATTCAAAATAATAAAGGACGTTTTTATTAACGTTTTTTCAGTGAAAAAATATCGCAGGAAAAATATAGCGCAGTTTCAATATAAGTATCGAGTGCGATATTTTTCCTTAAAAAAACCCTGCCTTTAATTTTGTTGAATTTCTTTGTCAAATTTGGTACATGAATTCTTTGGTCTCGTGACAATCGAAGTGCGATCTCAGAATTCGAAAAAAATGACGAGTAGCTGAAATTATGGAACGGATTGATGCGATGTATCGCACGTCGCTCTGACACAAAAAATGGCAACCGTCGAATCACCTTAAATGCAGCTTAGGAGAACCAAAGTTTTGCTTTCCTTCAACTGAAACGAGTTGTCGAGACTTATTTAAACCAGCATTGAATTAATAACTCAAAATATTTCATTATAAAAAGTATTTAATTTGACTCGCTTTTTTCTATGTTTTTGAATCGAATCGAATCAATTCATAGGAAAGTTCAACTAGTTCTTGAAACTTGAAAACATTGACAAGAAAAAGGTTTCTTGATTCAATCAGATTTAAGCTTAAATCAAAAAGAAATCCGCTCAAATTAAGAGGCTTGGTTCTTGATTTAAGCTGAAATCTAATTGAATCAAGAGTATTTTTTCATGTCGATGTTTTTAAGAGTCTGGACTGTAGATCTAATGTGTTTTTTTTTTCCAAGTACACGTAAAAATAAGTACAGCGGGTTGATTGTTGAAATTGGTAGACAAAGCGATGGACAGAGAAGGCAAAAGAGATATGGAGGAATCCTGTTGGTAGAAGTGGTTGGTTGCCATGGACAAAGAAGGTATGTAAACTAACTAACGAGACCCTATAGGTATAGTTCATCATTTTCTCCCGTGGTTTATGGGAACCACCCATTTCAACCAACAGGATTGCTCCATACTCCATATGTCTTCGTTGTCTATCGCTTTGACTATCAATTTCAACAATCAGCCCGTGGGTATCCCGTTATGAGAAGTCATCACTTACTTACGTTACTCTCTGAAAGTCAGTTGATGACTCCCGGAATGTCTTAAATCCACTCATTAACGCACAATTTCAGTCAGTATCGCACTTTTCCATATTGATGACCACAACGTATCTCCATTCCGATGTTTTGAAACCGAGCCTATTTAATTTTTTGGACGAGAGACAAGCAAAACTCAAAGTTTGAAATTCGCAAAGAAAATTCTCCCAACAAAAAGGAAAAGTCGAGGAAGTCTCACGATTTACATTGACAGCTCTTCCGGAGAAAAAATGAAGTTTGACAGGAATTGTGCAACGTCGCAAACCGGGGTACATCGTCTTTCACCCTCGCCATAAAAATGGAGAAAACTGAAGGCATTTCAGCACTTTTTACACAGCTTGTATTCAACTATGGCAATGGACAATGGGACGTGCTGAAGACAGCGCCTTGATACAACTATACAACCTCGACGGATGTCCATATTGCGTTCAAAAAATTGAAGGCGTTTTGAATTTCAGCGCACTGACTGCAGCGCTTGATTAACGGACGCTTTGGTGACAAGATATCGCCTTGATGCCTATTCAAGCTTTACGGATGTTCGTATCACATCTCGATGGTCAGAGTGCAGTATCACGTATCTACATTGCGGTGTTTCAAAATCTCCGCTCCTATTTTATTATTCCGATGGGAAGCAATCGAACGTTACAACTTAATTTGTATGCCAGATACTCTGCTAACAGAGATGAAAAATCACGGAGAAACATTTTACGTTGACTAGTTATCCGAAGAAAAAATAGATTTTTCCAAGTAATCTGCAACGTCGCAAACGGAGCTACGTGGTCTCTCATATTGGTCATCGGAACGTGGAAAACTGAAGGCATTTCGGCTCTTTTCGCACCGATTTTATTCGTCCGTAACAAGAAGACTAGGACGCGCTGACAACGGCGCCTTGATACAACTATACCACCTCGACGGATGTCCATATTGCGTTCAAAAAATTGAAGGCGTTTTGAATTTCAGCGCACTGACTGCAGCGCTTGATTAACGGACGCGTTGGTGACAAGATATCGCCTTGATGCCTTTTCAAGTAAGTGGCTCCGTCGTGGTTTTAATTTTTTCAAGGTCGCAACTGAATTTAAGGGAGGAAACCAACTCGAGCTGGATCCTCTCGGTGAATATCGTTTTGAACTTGGCGAAGACGTGTCTTCGATCGAGATAAAACGCCTTCAGATACCCAGATATACCAACCGCCCGACATAGAAACACGAATAGTTGTATCATTGCTTCGATAAACCTTAGACCAGAGTCAGAGTTGGACTCTAACCTCATATGGATGACAATTTAAGCCTTTTAACCTACCCAATTCGACATTATTGGCGCCTTTCATGGAATCTCAACGCCCAGAGAAAATCGCATCTCCAATTAAAATTCAAAATTTCAAATTAAATACTTTTTTTTCGAAAGTTTCTCTTGAATACATAAAGAATGACCATGCTCATTCCAAACCAAAAATATTAATCACACGTTAAGGTAACTTTATGTTGTGTCCCGTATTGACTCAAAATATTCTTTGATTTATCTTAGAATTTATGGGTTCAACATTTTGAATCAACCCAAGGAGAAAAGAAGAGTCCGCATTGAGGGGAAAATTGCGTGGCCACCAGGTTTTTCCGCCCGTTTTTTCAGCCAATCAGTCATACGATTCATTTTTTATGTCTTTCAGAAAATAACATGGAAAATCGAAAGCATATATTTTTCTCGAATTCAGTCAGTTTTTCGGCAAAAATACGCTCACGACCGACCTCTCGAGGAGTTGGCGTTTCCATTGATGTATATGAAATTTCAGTTTTTCTCCTTCACTGGTTTTTAAAAAAGTCGCTTGGATCTAGAGCCCAGACTCTTAATAGCATGGCAAGAGAAAATACCCTTGATTCAATCCGACTTTTCCTTGAATCGAAGTGCCGAGCCTCTTGATTTAGGTGGATTTCCTCTTGAATCAAGCAAAAAGTCCGATTGAATCAAGAGTATTTTTCCATATCAATGTTTTTAAGAGTCTGGACTCTAAATCCAAGCGACTTTTTTTTCCAGTGTTTCAGGACTTGGGTTCGTATTTTTGACCATGACCTGACAAGACGGTCAAAAAGCATCTATTCACCTAGTCAATGCGACCTCTTATTTTCTCATTGAATCACCCGCGGTTATAAAGAGCCGCATTTAAAAGCCCTTTCTATGGACATATCAGACGATAAGTCGACGGTGGATTTCCTCCACCGAGACACGGTTGGATTTGAATTCTCGCGACCATTTTATCGTCACTTATCTACAACTGTATCCGCGTTCGAGCGGCTCGGATCCCTTGCCGGACCCCCGTTAAATTTAAATTATCGTTTTGCCGTACCGGTGCTCCACGACAGGAGCGTCCCGGGAACAAAAGGCGGGTGCATTGGAACACGTGCTCCCCGCATGGTCCGATGGCCGACTTCATTATTTTGAATGGCGGCGAGCACTCCAGTTATGAAAATGACTTTTGTCTCACTACGCACTACCCAAAGCTGGCGCTCTTTACGGCCAAAACGGTTTCCATTTCACGTGCATCAGACTCGGTTTCAAAGCACGGTTGTCAGGTTATTCGTGGCGCGGTAGACTCACCTTGCTTAAAAGCAATTTCATTAAAGCTGCTTTCACAGCGCTTTTGGCTTTCTGCATAGAGAAAAAAAGGAGGTGTTTGCATTTTGAGGTTTGTTTACCCTGTGACGTAGGTCGGTACAACCTGGCCAGCGAAATCCGGAATTCGATGTATGAAAAACGGACTATGGTGTCCCACTTTTTTTTTGCTTAAATCAATTGATTTTGATGAGTTCATCATAAAATTTCAAGCACTTTTTATAGAATGACTTTTCTCCATAAATTACACACTTCCAAGAAAATCTATTTTGTCATATCTTCTTCAATAATTGTTCAATTCATGAACCAAGGGTATCCTCGAGTTCAGTTCACTCAGTAGTTTCCACTTAAACACGAAATTCATCAAATTTCAGACACCTGCACATTCTCCATTGGCTGATAATGTTATTTTGATTTGAGGTCATCCCTAAATTACGTAACGCATTTTTGAGCCCCCTTGTAACGCTTTTGTGTCGTAGGTCCCTACCTTTTTCCACGTGAAAACAAGATGAAGTTACACTCTCCTCGACCCCCCCCCCTTTTCCTTCTAGAGGGGTACGAAATTTTGGAACGGCCTTTTTCCCGTAAAACCCTCTCTCGCAACCCATTCACTTCACGTCTCCTTCGTGGCCTCCCGGAAGGTGTCCATCAGACATCCTCTTTCGATGAAGGGTAAGGGCCGAGTAGTTTGTTTTGGAATTTGATTGTAATGGGAAGAGGGGGCTATTGAATTTTTTTGAAGGGGAAGAACAGCGAAACTCCATTACGCCACTGTATTAAAGTATCAGCCGAATGAAATGCTTAAAAACTAAATCGCCAACATCACAACCGAGTGAAAAAGCGACGTCTTGCCCTTCAAAACATCTAATTTTTAGCTTTGGCCACCCGTATTCGAATCAGTGAGAACGAAAATACACCGACTCGGTAACTCGAAAATGCTCACTTCTCACTGAGGACCGACAATTTTCATATAGGTCATTGAAGTTACCGTATCTGTTCCAACCAGGACATTTAAAGTGCCATTAAGTACTTGCTTTTAGGCACCAAAAATATTTTTCTTCGACTAACTTCTTCACCTACTATGCAGTTTTGTGTGTGTCTTGATTACTTTCATTTTTTCGAGTCGGTGTGTTTTCGTTCTCACTGATTCATTTAAGAGTGTTTTTTTTTATCCTTATCACATTTTGAACTATATTAAGTTGTCTTCATTTCTACCTGACGTCATATACGTGGCAACCATACGGGTCATCCGCACGACTCAGTTAAAAAGGAAAAAGAACTGTCTCCGTCTCTTTTCGGGGGCTTTCAAACCCGGAGAATGAAAGGGACCCGGTAGCTCATACGGTATCGATCTCTTTTTGTTCTTAGGGCTCGGACAGCAAACGAGAGAGACGGAGAGCGTTGCTTCCCCTGAATGGAGTCCTGCGAGCATTAGCCCTTTGAGAGCCTTGCACAATGCGTCCGAGAACGAGGCGGTGACTGAATAAAAGCTCCCGGTTTTGAAACGTGCGTTTTTACTCGCGCAATTGGCGATTGTTAATCGCTGCCAGTCAGCATTTTTCTACGAGCTCATCTCTTTTAATGGCCCCTCTAGGTGAATCAAACGCGAAAAGCTCGCGTTGCCATGCCGGTTGCTGCGGGGTTCGCAGAGCCACCTGAGGAGGGGCTCGAATTCAGGGAGAAAATCCGACCCCCCCCCCCCCGCCCATAATGCATTTCCACGGAATGAGAGCACTAATGAGCATTGGAGTGAAAAGTTAGGCTGACATCTCAACGTTCTATTTTGCAATTTCAGGAGCGGACGTGTTCGAAATCAGTATACCTTCCGTGGTTCATTTTTTGGAAAGTACATCCGATTGCAACATTACAACTTTCTACTTTCTTTTAATTTTTTTAAATATATATATGTCGCAGGCAATCGGCAATCGCCGGCAAATTGCAATCTTTTCGTGTTGAATCAACAAATTAAAGAAAATTTAAAGTGAAAAAAGTAGAGACGAGGTAGGAAGTGGTGATTATTATGCTTTGAATTCAAACATTTACGTCATCCCCTTCTTCTTGAGTGCATGTTACCAGCTAGCACACTCGCGAGTCGTGAAATGTGATTAATAAACTGCGTTGGGTTTGGTTAAGCAACTAAACTAACTCCTAGGCAAAGCGGAGAGTATCGCTGGATTTGAAGGCGTTCCAAGCTGAGGTTGTGCCTTGAATTTCTTCGCTAAAGAAACCTTTAGTATATCGATGTTATTGTAATTGCAATTTGACAAATTGACAAGTGCGGAGCTTGCAAATTGCCGGCGATTGCTGACTGCCTGCGACATAAACATTCATAAATCCAACCGTTTTTTATACAATTTTTCTTGACTTTTTTGCACTGTCTCATAAATATGTCTAGACAATTTTAAGGTGATGAAGCTCGAAAAATGCAAATTTCTTACGCAAATTGTGAGTAAGGAGTGCATATCAGACTTTGCCGATGCGCTCATCGTGATTTTTGGGACACGTTCTATGAGTAACAACTATAATTTTTGCTCTAGCAAAAGTTTGCAACAGTCCCATTCTATAATTTAAAATAATATGAGTAATAAGCTACACGAAGCGGACGAGGCGCGAAGCGCCTCGTGGGGCTGGACCGTGAAGAAGTTGGAGGGCCCCCTACTTTAACTAAGATTTGTTCCATAGCTGAATGTTTCCTAATTTCCGCTGAGCACAGATTCACCTGGAAAAAAGCGACTCCGTGCCATGTCGAACGGGTTGAAAGGAGGAAACGGTGGCTTGGACGTTGGTTGAGCGGACGTGATTGGGGGGCTTGGGAATCCGTAAAAGTCCCTTCGGTGCGGGTGTCGAATGTCCTCGAATCCTGCAAATCCGGTCGTGACACCCGCACAACGCTTCGGATATGCCGCGTTGCAACCAAACACAAAGTATTTTAGAAATCTCGTATCAAAAGATTCTGGCGTGGCAAATATTATTTTTTGGGATCAGCTATCCTCGTCGGCTATAATACTATCCTCTTGGGAATGATCGATGAGTGACGTGTCGAGCTAGCTGTTTAGCAAACATGACTTAGGTGCCTATTCATAGTCGTTTTCTTAACTGAGAGTCTCAATGTGGTTCAAGTTGGAATAAAGCGAGGTTTGAAGAGGTCTTTTACATGGCATCATGAGAATTATCAGCATAAGGGACCTTGTGTTGTATTCAACCAAAGAAAGGAAATATATTCTGTCCAGGCAGTTTAGAGATTAGACATTGCTAAAAAAGAAAAATTCCTACGAGAAAAGTTTTGTAGGTTTTTTAAAAATGATGCTAAATACAGAGATTTTTGGATCGTGTGTAGCAGAAAGGAACCAAGCCACATCGGTTATACTGCCAAATTTAATCGCGCAATTTAATTTTTACATGAAAACTGTTGTGCGGATTTTTGTGCAAACTTTAGTGAATTTTCTGCGTAGTGCGGAGCGATAATTCCTTAAAATTTTCAAGGGAATTCGCACAAATGTTCTCTTGTAAAATATTAAGTTGCCCACTTAAATTTGGCATTAGCTGATGTAGCTTGGTTCCTTTCTGCTAAACGCGGTCCATCTTATTCCTACGCATCCAGGAGGACTCGTTCTAATTAAATGGATTGCATTTTGCAAAAATGAACCAAGAGCATTCTACTGTCACCAAGATTTTGCAAATTTTTCACCTTGCAAATATAAACTTATCATTTAAAAAAGATTCATCTTTACTCCCAAACTAAGAATTTAAGACAAAAATTACCTTTGTAAATTGATTTTATTGCATGATTTCAGTACTTTTTTGCAAAGAATGTAAGCTGCACAATGCTAGTAAAATTGGAACGCTTGTGCTTCCTTTTTACTAGATGGAATCCAAATCTCGATTCAAGAACAACTTTCGACGAGCTGAGGGGTTTTATCCCCTTACACGCGGCAACAAGGCATGGCATTACATAAGTTAACATGTGCGATACGCGATCATATGCGTGCAGGTTTCAATGCGTGACATCCCGCGTCCATCCGGATTTCAGCTCATGCAAACTCCTATTGATTTCTTCCAGTGGCGTGGCGTGAATTGCGATGTATCGATTGTTATGCCATTTAAACCTATGGTAAATAATCGATTATTAAGGTGTCCGCTGCGAATACCCTGTTTATCGATCCTTTTCCATAGGTTTAAATGGCATAACAATCGATACACCGCAATTCACGCCACGCCACTGATTTCTTCCGCTTCTTTAGAACTAATCCCTCGTCGATATGAGTTTTTTACAGGGATCAAAAGCCTCTTTGTACCGATTTCTTCCGTAAGCTCCTTTCTCTCGTCCTTTTTTCGGTGTTACGTGCGTGTGCGTCTACATACGCTGCAGAGGCGTGGTGTGCTTTGCGATTTATCGATTGATCTACCATTTAAAACTATGGAAAAGGATCGATTATTATTAGGGTGTTCGCAGCGAACACCCTAATTATCGATTCTTTACCGTAGCTCAAATGGGGAAATATCGATAATCGATCATTCACGCCTCGCCTCTTCACGCCTCGTTACGAAACGTGATGAAACCAGGTAATCTCAGAATTGCAAAGCTTGAAATTGAATTTATTTTGTATAAAAGTACAATAATCTACAATATGAAGAAGGGCCTTCTCACAATAGCGATATAAATGAGGTGTAGGGTCCTCTTTATCAAAACAGCATACGAGAACCAGATGTTTTTAATTGCATCTCGAATTCTTGACGGTGAAACTGCAAAACCGTGTATCTAGTTTTGGTGTTTCAGAATTCACACTCCTACTTAATTTTCACGAAAGAGAACAAACAAACATGAAAATTTTTCTTACACAGAAAAAAACCATGGGAGTTTTCAAAATATGGCAGATAGTTTTCTTTTTAAAAAAGAAAGTGTAACAGAAAGCCAGAAACTTTCTAAACGGCGATTTAAGCGTTCTTGTAGGTTTACTGTTGATCTGTAAAAGTAGCGCTGGAATCTCTGCAGGTACCGCAAGTGTAGCTGACTATAACAGTTTTAAGCGCTGCGGTGAGCCAGATGCTCAGCTCATTTTTTCTCTGAGCAGATTTTATTTTATTCACGATGCCAGTGGCGAGCCGTAAGTAAATCGATTTTCGAGATTTCCCCATCTGAAGATATGGTGAAGAATCGATTATGAAGGTGTTCGTTGCGAACACCCCGTTTATCGATCCTTTTCCGTAGAATTAAATGGCAGATCAGTCGATATATTGCAAAGCACGCCGCGCCGCTGCACGATGCCCCCTCGTAAGCCTTCCAATAAAAGATGATCGTTTGCCCGCCGAGTGTTTACGAACTAACAATCAGCGCTGCTGACGTTCGCAACACGCCTTCATGCATTGTGATACCGCTCGCACGACGGCGGGGTATTGCGAGTTGTACGCCCTCACTTCAGAGCCGAACCGTTCAGCCGAAAAATAAACATCGCGAAGGCAGGGGTAATAAGCGACGTTTAGCGGCTCATGAAAAAACGATGATAGAGTCTTTAGAGGCCATGAAAAATTCATAACGTCAACGTCTCATCTTAATCTATTTACATACGTTGTGAGTACAGTTTCATATGCGGCGCCCTATACGTATTGAGCGAGCGAGCTTCATTTTCTCTCGGAAATCCGGTCGAAGTGCAGTCTCCTTTTTCTTTTTCATTTTTTTAAGCAAAGCCTGTATTCTTTCACCGTTGAAATAATGGATCTGCTGCGTGCAAGAAATGTAGGGAACTATACTGTACTAACTTTCATCACGTAAAATCTACTCTATATAAAAAGGTAAGCACAGGTGGTTATAACGCCAAAAAATCCTACCCTAACCGTGAGCGTCTTTTCCGACCATCTAGGTGATTTTTCTCTGTGCTCTCAAATATTTTCATCTTTAATTTCTTCTTTCGTTTACTTATTCAGCGATTCCAGTGATTTTCCAGTGGTTTTATGGTAAAGTATCAATATTATTGATAGCCTTGATAATTCTGAGCGCATAATACAATTTTTTTATTCACATTTCCTCTTTTTCCATAGAAATTACCAACTATGAATGAACCGCCCGCTTCGCCCCACAATCATTAATGGTCGCCGATGAATCTTTTTTTTTTTTTTTTTAGAGCTTTGTCCTATTTTATGCCAAATTAATCCTCAAGCGGTCCGCGGAGCGGAACTCGGGGGTTGGACCCCGTAGCACTCAGGGGTGTAGCCCCCTAGTCATTTATAAATCACAATAGGCACTATAAAAAAAGGTGAAATACACTCTGTATAGTGCGCCGTTTGTAAATAGCTTTTTTAATACGGCGGAGAATTGCACCTACGGTGTAGTAAAAAGCTAGAAATTTTGAAACACCTGTTCATTTGAATACAGCGGCGTCATTTAATGGGGAGAGGGGCTACTGCTGCCCCCCCCCCCCCCCGCGCTTTGAAAGTTCTAGATAAACGAGAAAATTTTATTGAATTGCTGAAAATTTGACTTTTTTCTTTACTTAGGATAGGAGTTATGTCAGGTCACCTGTTCCTTCCCTCCAAGGTTTCGGGGTTTGGAATTCAGAAACATCTAAGTACCCACTCAATTTCAGTATCGCATCTCCTTCGATATTTGCCGTATCTTTACTATCGAACCGAACAGATTGACAAGAAAAAAAGGAAAGAAACCATGCATAATACTCGCACGAGCATACAACCGTATGTGCAAAGTGGAAACTTGAGTTCTCTTATCCGTGGTAGTCGGCACTGAGGTCTCCATACTTCACAGCAAGCTCGCGTGCAAGCAAACGTAGCAAATTATCAAATCCGACACCTGAAAGCAATGAAAAGTGTCCCACTTGAGTGAGAGAAGGGGTTAAAGGACGCGAGCGCAAAGGCTGCTAATAGGAAAATACGGGGGGGGGGGGGGGTTGACGAGTTGGATATCGTTATTGCTACAAGGCCCAAATTAACGATAATCGTTTGTATTGATAGCCCCAGTTCATGCTAATATGATAAGAATCATAAAGCACGCGGTATGGATAGAAGGAACAGTGCTGCATTTTGTTGGTTTATTCTACAGTTGAGAGTGTAATACTAATGAAGTATATCGACGGTGTAAGTCGGCAATCACATAACTCATTTGCGGTGTCTGAAAAGCTCCGCCTCTATGTTATTTTTTTAAAAAAGAACAAATTGACATCATTCCTTATAGTTTTTGGAGAATTTTCTTCGCACAGAGAAGAAAAATCACGGAAGTTTTAAAGAATTGCCGTTCAGTAGTTTTCCGTTTAAAAAATAAAGTATGACAGGAAGTCTGCGACGTTGCAAACCGAGTTATGTGATTGCCGACTTACACCGTCGATATTTCATGCGTTTTTTAACCTTCAACAGCCTTTAAACTGAGTATGTGCGTCAATTTCTTTTGCATCAGTACTTATATTCCAGAATCCACTATGACGTTATACCACAAGATATCACTCCTTTTTCCGCGCATTACACGACAGCTCAATGTGGACAATTGCTCCTCTGAGGGGTAGGGAGCTGCATTGGATTCGGGCTGGGTTCATGTAAATGCTGGTGGGTGCGGGCCATGAAGGGGGGCAGGGGGAGGCTCATTGTTCTTGTCTAAAGGAGAGTATCAATGAACTGCCCTCCCTGGCGCGCTGGAAAGCGGCGAAAGCCTCCCTTTCACAGAGCGCGGGCGACAGGACAGGGCGCGATGATATGAAACCTGTGTGTTGTCATTGCCACAGACCTTGCGATGGCCTCATCACCACCTCCCTGTTACTTAAAGGAGCAATAAGCTTCTAATTTTTGAAATCTAGATTCCCTCAGACAGAATCCGAAAAACCTGCTTTTAATGAAAATAACGGATATAGCTGAAACAGCAAATCTCGATTTATTTATGAAAAATGGACGCAGTTCTACCAAACAGACCTATGTGGAGGTGAAAAAGATGGGGTGTGCTCGTTGAAGCTGCATAAAAAGCAATGTAAAAGTGTGCGTGATTCCTTTTGAAGAATTGGAAAAGCGGGATATTCATTCTAACAAACAGACCTATGTGCCAACTGAATGCGGGATTCATGAGCCGCGAGGATGGGACGAGAGCGTTGTGGACAGGGCGACAGGGCTCATGAGTTAGAGCACACTATGACGAGCACGAGCAGCAGCATTGACGACCATTTCCGTTGACGTCACTGGCGCTTTATTATTCTCACTCACTCTTACGGCCAGAGAACTGAATAGCACACCCCATATTCCTCACCTCCACATAGGTCTGTTTGGTAGAAATACGTCCAATGATAGCTACAGAAAAGCTACAAGGGCGCAAAAGACGCAATTTCAGATGAAAGGGGTTCGAGGTTCCTTTTTGCAAATGCAAGCCAAATGATGATAACATTTGGACGTATTTCTATCGAACAGAACTATGTGCAGGTGGAAAAGATTGGGTGTGCTCGTTAGTTATCGGACGGTGAAAATGCATGGGAATTAAAAAGTGTCAGTGACGTCAGCGGCGACGACCGAGACGCGACACGACGGTCGGGAGTCATTAACTCATGAGCTTTGTGCACAACACTCTTGTCCATGCCCACGGCTCATGAGCGCCGCATTCAGTTGGCACATAGTTCCGTTTGACAGAATGTAAAATCCCGCTTTTCCATCTCTCTAAAGGGAATCATGTCCACTTTAACATCATTTCTTAAGCAGCTCTCTAGAGCACACCCCATCTTTCCAACTTGTTTATAGGTCCGTTTGGTAGAAATACGTACACTGAAAAAAAAAAATTGGTGTATTTACTGAGAAAAGGGTAAAATGACCAAGAATTCAGGGTTCTATTTGATCCCAGTTTTTTCTTGGTAAAATTACCATTTATGGAATTGGTAATTTTACCGAGAAATCTCGGTAAAATTATTGAACTTTCTCGGTAATTTTACTGGACTTTGGTAAAAACGCCAATATTTTTTATCGACTATGGTAGAATTACCGAGATAAAATGGCAAAGTTACCGGGATTGATTACCAATAAAAGCGGTATTCTTACCTGAAAAGAACAGTAAAAATACCGGGTTTTAGGTAAGCTTACTAGTCTGTCTTGGTAAAATTACCAAAAATTGGTAAAAAAAAAGCGAGATGGTAAAGGTACCAACGGACCTTGGTAAAAACGCCGAAAATTTTTCTTCAGTGTACATTTGTATTATGTTAAGGTGCTCAATCCCCCAAGATTTGTGGTCTGAAAGAGAGCAGTGGAGGTTAGGAGTCGTAGAGCACGAGGGAGTGCTGTAAAGCGACTTATATGTATGTGCATTTGTATTCATTGCAGCACCCAGTTGAGCGGCTCTGGGGCGCGGTTGACTTGCCGTCGCGGCGTCGCGCGCTGGCTGTGGGAGCGTGGCTGAAGATGTCTTGGTCGAGCGGTTCGCCCTTTTCCCGGTGGCCTCCGCTCAGGGGTCCAGGCTCGGGGCACTTTGTCTGGGGGCGGCGGTGCGGAACAGCGACGGCGACGCTTCCTGCCATCGCGGGACCGCGGGCCTGCCGGGCGTCGGGGGCGTCTTCCTTGCTCAATTACGCCGTCTGCGTCTTCGACGGCCGTCGCTGTCGGTGCATCGCATGTGTGACTGGGCGGGACCCCGGACCGGCCCTCGTTCCGCTGAGCTGATGAGAAGGGAGTAGGCTCCGAACTACCGGTGCCCTACTTCTTTTCGCAACCGAATGGAGCCGCAAAGACCCATCTGATCGGGAGCAACGACTCCTTGAGTTTTAAACCTTAGGAGACTCACTCAGTCAAATCCTCTACGTGATCTTGGGACAGGGTCGGTGTAGCTCAGAGACAAGATACCCTCCACTGGCCTCCTAGCGACAGGTGGAAGCTTTCACTTTCGGGGTTTCAACAATTCCTTATGGACAATTACTAGGGAGCAACAGTCATCACCCTAGTTTCGGCTGTTGATTTACCTACATGGTCGATGATGAGCTTCGGATGACGTCATGAGCCAAACAAGTTTCCGAAACGTCGGCCATTTTCGGCTTGTTTGCAAAACGAAACTGCCAACACGTTGTTGAACATCAACCATGTAGGTAAGTCAACAGTGGAGTGCTGAAGTCCCGAAAGTAAAAGCTTCCACAATGGCCAAGATACTAGTGGAGGGTCTCTTGTCTCTGGTGTAGCTGGGGTGCCGGAGTGATGAAACACCCTGGGCTAGAGTACCTGTATAGTGAGAGTATGGACAGATGTGAAACTCCGAAAATATATCAGGCCTTCAGTGATGCTTCTGCGAATGAAGTTAGGGCCCAGAAATGCAGCCAACCTATGGATTTCAATTATCTAGAACGATTTACTAATACTATTGTTACGAACCGTCGTTTCTTAAGCACGTATTTGACTCAGTTTTTGCATAAATTTACTCATTTTTGCGGAAGAACGCTCATTTCTGTACATTCTTGGCCATCTTTGTTAAAAATTAGAATTTGCAGACTCTGCAGACTGGCAGTGAAATTTTGTGAGTTAGAAGTTGATTAGAAAGGTTGGCTGCACTTTTGGACCCTAAGGCCTCCATGCAGCGATCTGTCCATACTCTCGCTATATAGGTACTCTACCCTGGGCTCCCCTGCGGACTGATTATTTAAATCGATAGGCAAAGCGATAGACAAGAAAAACGGCGGGAGAATGGAGAGGTATACTCTCCGTGGAAACGGGTGGTCTACGCCTTAAAGTTCATGGAACAGCTTCTGCCTTCATAGCCGAATTATCTAAGAATGAAATTTTCATCAGTCCTTTGTCAGGGGTGGGGGGGGGGGGGCGCTCGCCGCCTAAAATTGTGACAACGGCGTCGCTTTTTCTTCGTCGCAAAGCGCGCTCAAAGTCATGTGTGTGTCAAAGTTTTGTGATAAAACAGCAGCCGGTGTCATGACTTTGAGCGCGCTGTAAGACGGAGAAAAACGACGCCGTTATGTCGCATTTTTAGGCGGCGAGCGCGCAAATTTTGCTGCGAATCAGTGAGTTCATCCAAGTCAGGTAGGGCAAACCTTGAAGTAGACTCGATTTCGAAAATTTAGGCGTTATTGCTCCGTCAACACATTAGTAAGGGTTCGGTCCTTCGAATCGAAAATCGACTGCAGCCATAGCCATATACTTGGCTCGCACAACGCAACGGCGGTTTTTTCTACATTTATTTTACCAGTTATAGACTACAGCTTTTATCCGCAGAACTTTCAACATAGATAGTTAGTCTTTTGTATGAACGGATTCAAAAGCTTATTTACATGAACAATACTAAAAGGCTTGACGTTTCTAACCGTTACCAGCTAATTTTCAGCTGCAAAAAAACACTTAAAATGAATAAAAATTGAATTGCGACCTGACCCCAGTCGTTAAAACGTAACTAATGGAATTCAGTACCGAATATCCCACGTTAACCCATATCTCCTTGTTGTACTTGGATATTCGGGATACGTTTCCTGAGCTTTATTGTTACTTTACAAATTAGTATTATAGTATACCAAAGGCTAGAAGCTTAGTGACGGATCAAAAAAGGTGGAAAACTCATCTCCCTGTTATCCCTACTCCACCTTAATGTCGCGATTCATATTATACGTGATACATATTTATTTGGACTTCACCTGCAGTTCTCCGAGAGAAGAATATTAGCGAGGCGCTTCACGTAATTTTGTGGGTGACCACCGTGCCGGCCCGTCGAAGACGTGACGTAACGTGACATCGAGACAGGATATTCAAGACGTCCCGAGTCGCCAAACCGCGGTCCACTTCCTGTTCTCACACTCCGGATCTTCTCGTATCCCTCCAAATTGAATCCCTTCCCTCGAGAAGTTGTTTTCGGGCCAAAGTGCTGCGGAGAACTTTTCCACGACCGAGAAAGTCACACTGCCGTTCCACCCTTTTCTATATTTGTTCAAGTGTCGTCCTCGTATTTTCTCCAATTGCTATCTTGGGAAAGAGTGGTGGAATTCTGATGAATGAAGGGTGGAAATTCAAAACCTGGTAAGTGTCATTTCGTCGTTTTTACTAAAAAAACGTAACTTCATTCCAATGTTGCCAAGTTTCCTGTCGCAAATTATATTTTTATAAAGAAAATCTTGGGAATTTCCGACTGAAAATTTCACTGATTATTCCTCTGATCTCATGCAAACATTAAAATAATTCCGGACAAAAATTTTCTCAAGTTTAAGTATTAAGTATTAAGTTTCTTTCGTGTTTTCCTGAAAAAAATGCCGGTATGAAAAACCTTTTCTATAATTAGAGCGGAGATATGTGTCGTTATTTATTAATTTTAGCAAAATACTGAGCTTCAGTCCGAGCGATATTAAACAGAATTCTTGAAGTCGAAGCGTCATCCGATCTCAAGTCGCAGCTTCGTCAGTCAGCGTGCGTGACTCACGGTTGCCGCGGCTTATTCACTCGTCATTTACTTATTTCTTTTTTTTTCACTCATAGCAATCAAGGTAATTTTCTTTAAAAGAGAATGAATGTAAATCAGGCAAAATTGAATGAAATAAATTGCAACGCAGGAATAACTTGCCACTTTTCTATGATGCGTTTGAGTCACCTTCCCTCCCTCCAACCCAGGTTGATCGTCATTTCCGGCGAGTTAATTTCACTGATTTACGCTTCATTCTAGCACGAGTATATTTTTCTCCTTTTTCAGGATACGGGAAGGACTAATGAGCAGACAGATAAGAGATCTTATGAATTAATATTTGAAACGTTGCCGAGTTTTCTCATAATTATCATGCAGTAAGGAAGTAGTCAATCATTTGATACCGTAAGAATGATTTGATGCTCACATAGAGGATTCTGTCAAAGAGGTGATAAAACTTGGTTAAAAGTACTCTCAGCGTTGTACTGACATCTCAAGACAGGTATATGTCTCTCAAGTGTTGGCATTATAGGCATACACTGCATGAACATATTATCACGCGTCTTGGGGGCACAGTTTTAGTTCTCATGCAAGCGGTGAAGGAGACTAACAAAGTAAGAAAAAACAGTAATGATGCAGGAAGAAAGATTTTTCTGTCAATATTTTCCTGATAAGATTACTTTTTGAGACAAACAGAATAATATGAATATAAAATCAGGATATAAACGGGCAGAATATAAAAGTCCCGCTGTCCTAACGGACATCTTATGACAGCAACTAGAATCTAATTTGAACAGTGGGAATACAGGTTGCGTAGATATCTTTGAAAAAAATTATTATCAGGACGCTCCTATATGATCTCCGGGGAATATTACTCCGTTGTAAAATTGAAATTTCTCAATAAAATGAAAAAGGGTTCTTCTTTAATTTCATTTTTTTAAAGAACAAAAAAACTTTGACAGTCATATTTTTCAGTTCTTTCTCCGCCTAGAAGTGCCAGCATTTAAGGGTTCATTCAGTGTTATTTGAGGTCTAAAAGTAGGCCCTGATTTAACCTTAAGAGGCAATTCAACCGAATATTTTGTTCCAACTCTCATCACTCAACGTTTTACGCAGCTTAAGTGCACTGAGCCAGTTGCGAGGCGTAAATGATCGATTATCGATATATCCCCATTTGAAGCTATAGTAAAGAATCGATTATTAAGGTGTTCGTTGCAAACACTGTCTATCGATTCTTTTCCATAGGTTGAAACGGCAAATTAGTCGATATATCGCAAAACACGCCACACCACTGCATTGAACATTGACAAGTGTAGCCAGGCTCGGCAGGCATCCCGACAATTACGAGAGATGGAAACGTCTCACAGTCGATTTTAAAGTCAGCACTCAAGAAGTAAAAGCTTTTGCCCAACTGCAGCGAATTTTATTTTCAGCATAAAATTGAAACTTCACGTCGCTCTGCAGGTATCTCCTCCAAACGAACAATCTAAGTGTGTTTGAGGTACTTTACCGCAGGATTTTCACATTTCGGGATTAATCCTGCTATTTCGACTATTTAGCGTTGAGAACTGGATGTTTGACCTTTGGCAACGATGGTTTTCATCCTCATCTCGCCACCGAAACGCCGTAAGTCGCGGTTGGAATTTAACGGCCAAGCACTCTTTTAACAGCTTTTTCACACTAATGGACAGGAAACGGAAGAGAAGAGGGAGGCTGCCAACTTTGGCGAGAGGGTTTCCCGACTGGGTTGTTTCAGTGACGTAATGAAGCCACGGTGAAGTCAGGGTCGCAGATGAAAGTACATTTGGAGTTTAGCCCTCCAATCTTTCTCTAGCATTTTTCCGGGCTCATCCCAAGAGTAGAGGATAATTATTATTACTCAAGTTAGGCCACATTAAAAACTTTCGGATGCATAAATTGAGGCACCCGTGACATCGTTGCCTAACTTTGGAATTAAAAATAGCCAAATTCATTATCAGTTCAATTCTACAGGCTACTTTTAAACTTTGAGTGTATGCAAGTACTTCATAAACAAGTAGCTCAGTGGATTTTCTTCCTTTTCTTTTACGAGAAATCTCAAACTTTGATAGAGCTGTGTCCAAAGTAAATGATGGCTTGATCAAATCATAATATTAAATGGATATGTAGGTGTACCAACTGACAAAGACGTAATCTCCTGTACCTCTCTGACAGCTACTTTTCAAATCGGCAATTGATGTATTTTACTGATATAATATTCGGACAACTTTTGCAATAAAGAAGTACTATTTTTTTCTCGCTTACCCATAAAATCACTTATCTGCATATGATCACTTTTAGGATATACGTTTTTTTCTACAAATAGCAAGAAATACTTTTTTTAATCTCAAAATGTAGTCCATTTCATATTTTTAAATAAAATATTTAAATTATTTAAAAGTCAAGCGTTCCAAAGTTTCGCTCCTCTGAAGGATTGCTCTCGCTGTTGGATGAATTCACGCATACCTAATATATTGCACAGAAGCTGATTTTTAATTTTAATGACGGTATCATTTACACTGAGTTTTACAGAAAGAAAATGAGTCAAATTGAAATCGAACCAAAGAAAAGAGATTTGCAGTTGTATTTTTATTATTATTTTTAGATTCAATGTGAGAGAAAAATATCGACATCTATTTTCACATTCAGAATATCACAGTTTATCCTCCGACCCCCCAACCTTAAAATTTTCGTCAAGAGAAAATGAGAAGTTGGTAAAGATCAAAACTACTCGAGACTCATTTATCATTTTAAAAAATACATAGTTATTTTTTATCCTCAGTCCGATTCTAAATTACCGAGAAAATTCGCAGAACTCACCTATTTTCGCTTCATATTTTTAGAATCTAAATCGAACACTGTTGACGCAAGTGCTTCCTCCCACAATAAAAATACACTGGACCTTCTCCTCGCCTGTAGCAACGCGAAAACTTTTCATTACATCGGAATAGCATGCCAAGTTGATTAAGTGACTCTCGACTACTCCGGAGCTAATCAAATTGACATAGTTTTGAAAAATGAACCAAAACCACTGACAAATTTACAAAAAACACTTATCTCTACTGGGGACTCAGTAACTGTTAGGACGTTTTCCAAAAAACTGCACACAAATATGATTTTACGTTCCGATGCTTTCGCTCCGCACAAGCTCTCAAAAACTCTAATTCAGAATGACGTTCGTCATCGTTTGTAATTTTACCTGGAATGTTTAATATACTGGTAACCTATCAAAAATCGATGCCAGTGAGCGGTGATTCATATGTCGTAAATACAATTAACGAAGTGCACTCTCATTTGAAACTTTTGGATCCAGTCCCAATCATTCATTTGATTGCTCGCGACTTGGTTCCCAGAACGCGTTTCAGCTCCTTTCTCACTTCAAGCTGTGGAATTCCTCAACAAGGACAAAACATGCACTGCTGACGGTTTGGGCAGCCTATTCTATGTAATGTTCCTTTATTCTGTTTTTTCCAGGGGGGAGGGGGTTCGTATTTGATACTTTGAGGAGTAATTGAATTTCAATTCTTATTAAACTCTTTTTTATTGAATCTTAATTAGCTGGAATGTTTACTTTTTTTATCGCTGATTTTCCCCTTAGGAAAAAACGATAAGTACATGGCGCGCTTAAAATATCACCCTTGAGAGCTTTTTGAATAATTTTGCCGATTGTTCATGAGAAATTGGGTCAAAAGAGTACATATCAGGCGTTGTGAGATGGTGTAGCTTGCTCCCATACAGAATATGTAAACCTGACCTGGCAAAAAAGCGGTTTCCCGGAATATATGCATTCGTGTACTGCCCTATTGAGTTCGTTGTCAACCTATATCATTTTTATTATTTATTTACTTTTTTTGCCCACCTTATACTGTATATGCACTCGGGGAGAAATCAAATGATTTTAACTTTACAAATCACACGCGAGAAAGTTAGGCAAGAGTTCGTATCTTCAGGTTAAGTTTTCATACATTTCTCTCCGGCAAACCTGGTTAACATCGACGAAAAGAAAAATGCCCCTTGCGACAAGAAGTTTTGAAAAAAGGGTGAATTTTAGACTTTGGTAAGTGTATATCGTTATAAATGAGCATTTTTACCTCTGATCAGAATACTGACTCGTTTGGAGGTATCTGTCCCTCGGTGGAACGAGTCAATCAGAGAGGTCGGACATGAATTTTTTCACTAAAACTCCAAATTTCAATATTTATTTTGTCTAATTATACATTTTGAGGGGTGCTTCCAGAAGAAATTTCACGAGGAAATCAATGGAACCACTTTTAGAACCTCAAATTTTTGTATAAACGGAGTTATAAGCTTTTAAATTTTCCGAATTTTGTCCGACCTTCGTCATCGACTCAATCCACTGTACGTGTCCCATTGGACTACATTTTGCAATAAACAACTACTGTTTCTAATTAATTTCAGAAATAACTTGTAGGTGCCGGCAGTTTTCCAACGCAGATACACGCAAAAAAATAGGGTAGTCGACACAACCAGCGGCTAGTTAAAAATGCGCCAGCTACCGTGCGGTAGTTACGATAACTACCGCGGTGGAGGTCATGCACAACTGGACTGCATTTTGCAATTTGGAACTATAGATTCTGGCTCATCTGAAAAAACACTTATGTGCATAGGGAAACCAATGGCACATACGTTGTTTTTAAACCGGGACAGAATCTATAGTTCCAAATTGCAAAATGCAGTCCAGTTGTGCATGACCTCCACCGCGGTAGTTATCGTAACTACCGCACGGTAGCTGGCGCATTTTTAACCAGCCGCTGGTTGTGTCGACTACCCTATTTTTTTCCGTGTAGTTGATCTAACGGATGAACCAGCAAAATTGGCTCCTTATCGCAAAATGTAGTAATATTCATCGCATATACCATACAACGTGCATCTTCGCCGTTGGGAGCTCATCAAAGTTGCAAATTCATTTATTCATAAACTGTGAGTGGACGATGATACGGCAGGGCGAAAAGAGGGACGGGGGCGGGCGGGAACTGGGAAGGTCCCATGATTGCGCTGAAACAATTAGTCCTGCACATTGATTAGCTGACCGTTCGACGTGTCTCCTCGAGGGCGAGGGAGACTAGTCGGAGGGGGAAGGGTCGGCGGGGGCCTGAATTAGCCTCCGCCGGTGTGTTTTAATTACGGATAGCTCGGCTCCGAAATTGGGAGTCGGAAAAAAGCTCCCCGTCAGGGCGGAAGTGTCAAAAATCGTGTAGCTCAGCTTAATTGCAGTGTTCTCACCGGTGGAAAACGCTGTGCTCCCGTTTGTCGAGCTTTTGTAAATCTCCAGAAATGCACTTGAGAGAGGGATAATTTGCTCTTTCCCCTCTTTTTCACCCGAAACGGATCATTGCTCCATCTGGGGGGGGGGGGGTGAACTTTTTTCGGAAAGGGTAAACCCCAGTTTCAGTCCAACAATAGCCGTTAAAACTATTCTTATGAAGCAAAGTGGATCGAATCAATTAGAGAGGTCGGACATGAAATTTTTGACTAAAACTGCAAATTTTGATGTTTATTCTGTCACATTTTAAATTTTAAGAGGTGCTTCTAAAGGGAAATTTCACGAGAAAGCCAACGAAACCACTTTTAGAATCTCAAAGTTTTGTATAAACGGAGTTATAAGCGTTTAAAGTTTCCAAATTTTCAGAACTGTTTTCGAGCTTTAGAGTTCGTTTCAGAGGAAACAATATGGCTTCGTCATGTTGCTCGCGAAATTTTACGCAAGAAAAATTACTTAAATCGCAAATCCCTCACACCTGCGGGCCGATTATTGAAATTGATAGGCAAGGCGATCAAGACATAGAAGTCATAGGGAGTATGGAGCTATCCTATTGGTTGAAATGAGTGGTTCCTATAGACTAAGCGAGAAATGATGGACTGTCTATCGGGTCCTTCGTGGGTTGCCGTTACTTAGTCTATTACCCACATTTTTTGTCCGTTGCAGCCACCCGCTTCCAGCAATAAGATCCCTCCTTATCTCTTTTGTCCTCTTTGTCTTATAGCTTTGTCTATCAATGTCAATAATCGGCACTCTGCAATAAGAGCTTCCATTTTTCACCGGACATTTATTCAAAATATTCCAGCCGAAGTGACAAGACTGTCGGGCTGCGCTATCGATGCAAACTTAGGAAAGCCGCGCGAATGATCCCTCGCTCTTTCTCATCGATTAAGGGTTGCCCCACACAGATTCGGACTGAGCTTTCAAGTGTTGAGACGCGGCGCGGCGGGGAAGGGGGGCGGGGTGCCGATCCATAAATTATGTTAAGATTAGCGTTTATGCGTCGGGTGAATTATTGACTGGAATCAGCTTAAAATTGACACTCACATGATAAATGACGCCCTCACGTTGGGCCGCGATGAAAGGGGTGCCGCGCCGCGTCGCCACCGAGGGGCGGGGGTGCAGGTGGCTAAGCGTTCCCCGCAAATTCCATAGCGTTCCGTGTTCCCTCGTCGACAATCATATAATTGAAATGTTTTCCGTCTTTTCTTCCGCTTGTAATCTTGTGCTTTTTCTTGCTCTCGGAGCTATGCTGCCATGCGTAAGAAGAACGGAGTGAATTCGGTAGATATTTTTCCTCGGCAATGAGTTTAATCATTTTAATATTCTTGACCTATAACCTATACACACGGAAAAAGGTAGCACGGTGCCGATATACTGAAAATATAAGTTTCGGTGCCACCGCACAAAACAGTAATTGAATCGGTCAGTTACAAAAGGGCTCAAGCGGCAGCTATAAAATTACGAAAAATACAATAGAAACTGTACGAACCAACCCGTTTTAAATTGCAGACTAATTAATTATGTGAGCAATTAATTCATCGCTTTAATATTTTAGAGCTCTGAGATTTATAAGGGGTCAATAAAACGGTTATTACCATTTTTCTCGAATTCTCATTTTCGGTGCTTGAGCCCTTTTGTAACTGACCGATTCAAATTACACACCGTTGCAGTAAGGAGTGTCTCCAAATGTCAAACTGAACTATATTTATGACAATTTCTGCGAAGTTAATAAAAACGAAGATTTGCGATCGATCTCCAGAGATTTGTAATTTTGATTTTTTCAGATCGTGAAACAACTCAAAATTGTTAGACTAAGAAAAATATGAGTTTTCTTCCTTTGTCACGACTGTATACTCACTAGACTACGTACAACTTTCATTTGAGACGCTGGAGGATACCCCCGTCGAATATTCAAATTGTGATTTTTCAATCCGGCTTCCAACGAAAATCTTACTTCATGAACCATCTTACACAGACAGTTACATATTCAGTCGTGTAGTTTACAACTCATAATGACAGAACTGAATGAAGATACAAAGTTTCCACCCGGCAGGATGCAAAGCGTGCAGAATAGCGTACAAGCGTACGCGGTAGTGTCACACGTTAGAAACGCCTTCAATTACTCAGCATACCACATGCATGATCGCAGAGCAGGAATAGTTATCTCTCTGCCCCTTACTTACATATTTGCGATCGTTCGTTCTTTGAGCACGCCACTTTTGTTAACCATCATGAAACAAAGCTAAATTGAAGCGGACTCGCACTGTGCCAAATTGAGCAAACGTTATTTTGTAGGAAATATTAGAAATCATCACAACTAGACGTGATTGATATGTTAAACAGAAGTATGTGCAAATGCATTCATGAAAAGGAACTATTAGTATTTGCGTGCCTAATAGTTCCTATTCATTTATATTATCTTCACATAACTTTTTACTGCATAAATATGCCTCAATTAAATGAAAGTCCTTCTAAATAAGTTTACATTTAGAGTGAACTTTTAATTTTGCATTGAATGTATGAAAATCTAGGACTTAATTTAGGATTATACATTTTTCAAACGAAAGGTTCTCTAGTTTTGATTCATGGTTCAACTTCATGGATTGGATTTTTCTTTAAATTTTTCTTTTATAGAATTTAAAGTTCTCTAGGTCTACTCTAGATTCTCATTAATACGTGTAAAACTTGGGAGGGAAAAAGATTATGAGAAACGAAAAAAAAATTCGGTTCTTATGCACTGTCTGTATTTATTTCCCTAAAAAGAGGAGATCTATAATTTGATTTTACACACCTGTAAATCCATCAATATCATTAGATTTCGTCTGACAGACATCGATCTTACAACTCCTAATAAATATTAGACGTGAACAGAGAAGTATAAGAGGAATTGGAAAAACAGAGGCGAGAGAATAACAGTATGAAGAGGGAGGAGTAGAACAGGAGAAAGAAGCATATTGAAAAGGAGGAAAGTAGGAAGAAAAGTAAGAAAATGAAGAAAAAGAAGACCAGGATAGGACATGAAAGGAAAGAAAAAGAGAGAAAAGAAAAACTAGGGAAATTAGAGGAATGAGGAGAGAAGAAAGAAGAAGGAATGAGAAAAACGACAGCAATAAATGACAAGAATAAAGGAGGAAAAAGAAAAGGATGAAAACTAGTTTTAAGGGAAAAAAGGGAGAATAGGCGGAAGAAAAAGTAAAAGAGGTGAAAAATGAAAAATAGGTAGGAGAAGAGGGACAAAAAGAAAGATGAGGACAAAAGGAATAGAAGAAAATCTATTTTCTCTCATCCTTTTCTCCTCTCTCTCTCCTTATTCGTCCGACTTAGAAGACGAGAAAAGTTCCGAGTCGGGCAGACTAGGGCTAGCAAACACGATAAGCTCCATTCCCGCACTGCTGTGTCAAGGAAAAACGCCGTAAGAACCTTCAGGCAATGGCAAATTTCCGTTGATACAATACGAATTTCTTGGTAAACTTATGAACATTTTTCAGATAATTTTCCTACCACTTTTATCCAAAGTTCCCGAAAATATCAAGGGAAAATATTCATAACTTTCCACAAAAATATACATTTTATCGGAGAAAATTTGGCGGCTCTCGAATGTTCATACGGCGTTTTCTCCTCAGGACGGGAGCGCACGTGTCATCCCATGGAACGGAACCTCCAAAGCTAATTTTCCGGAACCGAACGAGCGTTTGAGGCTCCTCGGAGCCGGCTCCCGACAATGCCACTTTGCGAAAGGCTCCTGCTTTTTCCAATAAAAGTCTCTCAAAAGTCGACGTGCGGCGCCCGGCTACGCTGCCGTGCTAAGGAAGAACGCCGTATGAACATTCGAGAGTTGCCAAATTTCCTTGGATAAAATGCACATTTTAAAGGAAAATTATGAATATTTTTCCTTGAAATTTTCAAAAACTTTGGATCAAATTACACACAAAATTATCTGACAAATTGGCAGAAAGATATTAAAAAATTGTCCTGAAAATTAGTGATTTGCCAGAAGAAATTTGGCAACGCCTGAAGGCTCATACGGCGTTTTTCCTTAGCAGGCAGTACGCACGGGAGCCAAGAGCCAGGTGGATGAGTGAATCGGAAGAATGCGCATTTCTCCCGCGGATCCGCGACGCCGCGCCGGCTCAAAGGAGCCCCCCCCCCCTCCTCCGCCACGCTAATCCCGACTTATCTTTTTTCACGGCCCCCTCCGCCCCCCTCCCCCCTACACCTCCAGAATTTGATCTCTTTGTCGTGCGTCTTAGCGTGCGACTTTCGTCCAATTTATCGTGTATTCCCGTCGATGAGAGAGAGCGTCGCCTGCAGTAATAGAAATCTCAGCGCGGAATCCGGAGTGCATTTCACTCCGGTGTCTGTTCAGTATCCGGAGTGTATTTCACCCCGGTGCCTATTCAGTATCGGGAGTGCATTTCACTCTAATGCCTATTCAGTATCCGAGGCTTAAACTGCCGGACTCCATTGGAAAATTGTTGAATATTTTTTTTTTTTTTTTTTTTTTCTTTCAAATTTTTCAGATAATTTTGTTCAGAATGTGATCAAAAATACCTGAAAATTGCAACGAAAAAGATACACACACGGAGAAAAAAACTTCGTGCGTGAGACCCGCAGTTGAGGTCATATGGATCTCTGAAGTTTTCTGATCATGCATAAGAAAACTTGAGGTCGATCTACCGAAGTTCGGGTCAGACATCGAGGCACTTCGGTATCTGCCGAAGTACTTCAGATGTCTTGTTGTCTGGAATGACGACATCCGAGCTAAAATTGGCTCTTTCAATGAAGCGACGAATTGCGCAAGTCGGGCAATGCTGGGTTTTGTGCCTTCCAATTTATGTAAAACAATCGATATTTTTTGGAGGCAGTCTGCCTCGCCTAGAATCGTTTATCTATAATGGATTCGAACGAAGAAGGGGAACTGTTGCCAACTTGCGACATTGTTAATTTCTATCGAATAAATTCTACCGATAGCGCAAGGTGAATATGGCGGTCTCAGGTGTAGGTCTGAATTCACTAAAATTAGATAAATAGAAGTTTATGAAAGACTCCATGCATTTTGAAATTTATAATAATCTTCAGAGCCTTCTGAAGCGTTGGCCGTAAGGTAGCGTTAACCCTAGTCTGCCAAACATGGGTCAAATTGACCCGGCAGGCTCTAAAAACATGCATAACTTTCTTAATTTTCGGCCCACGGACCTGTGCTTCAGATATAGGTCCACAAAAACCCTCATTTATGCAAAACTATCATGATTTTGTGAAAAAAAAAATTTTCCGACCCGTGGTGAATTTTATTCAAGACTACCCCTCAAACGGCAATTGAGGGGTCTATTTGACCCATATGCAATTCTATAGGGAATTTTTGTTTTTCAGTGCATTTGATGTTGGCATCACTGTGTGTTTTGATTCGCACGTTATAGGTTATGGAATCATCAACAAATATTGCATCAGAAAAGTTATCTGTGATAAATATAGTCTGATTTTTGTGTAATGGTCAGCTAAAATTAGAGTACCTATATAGCGAGAGTATGGACAGATCGCTTCATAGAGGGCTTAGGGCCCAAAAGTGCAGCCACCTTTCTAACCAACTTCTAACGCACAAAATTTCACTGCCAGTCTGCACATTCCAATTCTAACCAAGATGGCTAAGAATGTACATAAATGAGCGTTCTTCCGCAAAAGTGAGTAAATTTATGCAACAAGTAAGTCAAATACGTACGTCGTATAAACGATGGTTCGTAACAATTGTATTAGTAAAGCACTCTGGATAATTGAGATTCATAGGTTGGCTGCATTTCTGGGCCCTAACTTTATTCGCGGAAACATCGGTGAAGGCCTGATGGATTTTCGGAGTTTCACATCTGTCTATACTCTCGCTATACAGGTACTCTAGCTAAAATCAGGTAAGATTTGATTACTTTTACTTTCTATGATTGTGGATTGCTGGTATGTAACTATACCCAGGTTTTCAGGTTTTTATTCTATACTTTCCTGCAAGGTTCTAGAGATATCATGTGTTAGATCTCACATTCATGTGTTTTTGGAACATTCCCAAACTTGCAGCATGATATTTGTATAGAGAGCTTTCTTGGATTCACCAAATTCTAGAGATAATTCCCCTATAGTTAATTTTGAAGACATGTGTTGGAACTGGAATTCCATTTTTCCTACTTGACTTAGATTTATTTCTTTATTTTTCTCTTTTTATCTTGTTACCACGTTCCTCTAAGGAAAGTAGTATTCTAAATTTTACCAAATTCAGAGGCAATTTCTAGTTGTATTTGAAGATTTTTGAACTATTGTGACAAAGTTTTTGTACTAATATTAGTAAATTTTTCTATTTTCATGATTATTTGTAGCCTTGAAGCCTTCAAAGTAATATATTATAACTGTTTCTTTCCAAAAATGTGTATGAGTGAGTATTCCAGTCGGTCCTACCCAAAATGCGAAGAAAATCCCCAAAAAACCTAAAAATTATCCTTGATTATCGGGCTGTACAAATAATGCTAGATCAAAAACAGTGCAAATTGCATAACCTGAACAGTGCAGGATGTTTTAGGAAAATAAAAAATTCAAAATGTAGGCCCTAACTATCATTAGAATATATAGTTACCAAAAAAAAGTGTAAAAAAAAGAAGTAAAATACAGCAAACACATGTATTTCAAATACGGGTCAAAATGACCCGTAATTGGCAGACTTGTAACAAAAATCCGTTTGGCAGACTAGGGTTAAGTAAATAGACTGATTTAGTGGCTACATCATTCGACATAATATCGCACCCTTGTTTCGAATGTAAACAAACACATGACCTTGTTTCTGATTCGCGCCCTCTGTGCCATCGTGATAAACGGTTCTAAAAGGTTCTTCTAATCGAAATTGCTCGTCTTTAATAAGTCTTTAGTCAATTTATGACCGATCAATGACTAAATTTTAATAAATTAACGCAATCAACTCATGAAGAATTCGCACATGAGGTTATGTTAGTTTGTTTTGGTTTGAACCAAGAGTTCGATATTATATCGATCGACGTAGTCACTAAATCAGTCTCTTGTAAAAACCTTCTAATATTGACAGGAACTTGGCAACGCAAAGGTGAGGTGTCAATCACTAGAGGTCCGTCCCGGGTCTTCCTGTGGTGGACGTCTCCCCGTCCCGACTCGGGCGCGGGCAACTTAATTACAGTAAAAGTTGGTTTGATCCGACGGATTGCATACCCGGCCGGGCGTTATTCCATTCACGTAGACGCCAAGGCCGAGACACCTCCCCAACTCCGCGACCCAACTTCACGACACACCCGGCACCCGGGCCCAAGTCCGCGCACAGTTCGACGAGAAAATTGCCGATAGACGCAGGTCCTCGCTCCGCTTTGACACTGCCACCTATGTTGCAAGCTTACCGGATAAAAAAGATGATCTGGTAATATTTCCTAAAGGGTATAGTTTCGATCGACATGAGGTGATCGAAATAAAAACGTGAATAATCGACGTGAACCAATCGACATCGCCAAATTATTATAAAAACGTCGTCAATGTGATCAAAAAAAAAAAAAAAAAAAAAAAAAAAAAAAAACTTGAACAGATCGACATCGCCAAACTATTGAGGAAACGTCGTCGATTTGATCAAAAAATAAAGAAACGTGAACCGATCGACGTGATACGATCGAAAACCGTGAATCGATCGATCGAATCACGTGATTGATCAATCCCATTTTATTTTTCGATCGATTCATGTTAAACGGTCTACGTCGATTGATAACGTTTCTATTTTTCGATCAATTCATGTCAATTGAATCCATACCCTCCAGGGCCGGATTAAGGGGGTGGGCACATGGGCCGCGGCCCATGGCGGCAAATTTTGAAATTTTTTAAATGTAGATATAAAAAAAATTGGATTCAGAAAAAAAATTATCAACGAGAAAAGGGGACAAAATCTCTCTGTCCTGAGAGTATAGTATTTTCTAATTTTGTTGTTTTTCGGTGATACAAGAGACAGCATCTTTAATTAGTCGAGTTAAGAGAGGGACTAAACACGCAATTTGGCCTGGAGCTCAGCGCAGAGAGGAATGATGACGAGGACTTGAGATGAAAAGGAGAAGCCCTCGGCGCGGCGGTCGGCATGTAACACATATTAGCGCCTACAATATTGCATGAATACTTCACGCATTGCGTCAGACACAGTGCGGTCAGCAGCGATCGGCGTGAAACGCATAGCGCCTACAAGACTGTAGGAATACTTTCCGCTTTGCACCAAATACAGTGCGGTCAGCGCGGAGCGGCGGGGGAAGTTAAAATTATTAAACCACATTTATGTTTGTTCTTTCTTAATTTTTTCGTTCAATGCTTATAAATAGAAGGCTTTGTCCACAAAGAGATAGGTTTACGGAACTTAACTTTCACGCAAAGTTCCGTGAACTTTTGCTAGTAGTGTTGACAGGGCTTTCGCAAAAATGTGTCAACAAGAGTAAAAAACGCGTTTTATGCACCCCGCTACCTCCGGCACGTTCACTTGATGGTTTTATTGATGTTTCAAAACGAATGAGAAGGGGGCGGCAAAATACAGGCGGCCCATGGGCGGCAAGTAGGTAAATCTGGCCCTAATTTCCTCCACATTTCCTCACATATAGACACCTTATTTTGTTCAAGAATGATTAAAATCATGCGTAGGATACTCAAGTTTCATAACCCCTCATATAAAGGGAACATTTTACTTCCGAATTTCTCTTCTCTCATTTTACTTTTAGTTCTGGCGACAGTTGCTAATTTTGATTATTTTCTCTGGTTTTATGGCTTCTTATTTTTAATTTCTGTCGACCACCAATATTGGTATCCTGGACAATACCTTAGTATTGAATTTTTTCATCTTCATTCATGTATTCAAATCTTTAATTTTTCCCAAAATAGTCTGAATCATTTCTTTTGAAGTGCAAAGAATTATCCACCCCCTTTTTTGCCAATAATTACACGTTACCTACTTATATCATCCAGACCAACTTGTATCATAATGAGAGCAGGCAGATGGATCGATGTTGAAATCAATATTGATTTATCGCTTCGAAATTTCTATTTAATCGGCAGTCTGACAACATTGAATTTCGAGCTAAGCTCTCCGTAAATGCTATTATAGTTGTGTGAAGATTCTCTCAAACCTGAGACCATCCTAAACCCACAATCGCAGAACGATTCTTCGTCAACCTTAATCTCCAACGGCTCTCTTTAGATTCGATTGCGTGGTGGTGAGTTGCGTTGATATTCTGTGCGGATGGTCGGGCGTCATGAAACGCAGTAGTATGACGTCATTCTCTCGTCCTCACTGACCGTTACCCACCGTTTGAGGACTCGAAGTGTCGCTCGCCGGCAAGATTGCACTTCGTCAGGGACCTCTCTAAAGGAAATTACTTCACTCGAGTATTTACGGAATGTCACAAACGGAGGAGGGATTGTCTCAGGATTATCTCTGCAGAACGGGAGGAATTAGATCCTGCTCTGCCGTACTAAGTGAGAACGCCGTATAAGCCATCAGGCGTTGCCAAAGTTCCCTAAACAAATCACGAGTTTTTAGGAAATTTTGTGAATATTTCACCTCCGATTTTTCAGTGGACCTCGTTCGTAATTTGATGTGAAAAGTCTGAAAATTTTAAGGAAAAATATTCATGACTTCCTTCGAAAATACATGTTTTTAAACAAGAAATTTTCCAATATTCGAAGGCGTAATTGGCGTTTTTACTTAGCATCAAAGTACTGATGACTTGCGCTATGTAATTGACTCAAGTCTGACCGAGTCAGGTCTTCCAGAACTGAGAAATGCTATTAATACAAGAAGCTGAGCAATTAGCTCAAACTTAAAGGGGGAATTTTGAAAAACACATACGTTTAATAGCCTCATAATCCGAATATATGCCTAGCAGAAGAATATTGGATATTGGAAGACAAAAGGGGAAGCAGGAAGAGAATAAGACGAAAAAGAGGTTTCAGCAGCAGTGATACAACTATTCGTGCTTGATGGATGCCCGTGTTGCATCTGTAAAATTGAAGGCGCGATGGTGTAAGACGTGAGCTCGCAACGGTGCGATCTATGCCGCAGAAGAAGTAAGACTCAGATTCGGGAGAAAAGCTATAAAAAGGAGGATTGCTTACGTCTCTCCCATCTTTGGCTGGATTGCTCACGTAGCTCTTGAATCACCACTACAAATCAGACAAACGTAAACAAACACATCATAGAAATAGAGCAAGGAGCAGGGCTTGCGTTAATGACGGCGCTGTGATACAACTATTCGTACTTGATGGATGTCCGTGCTGCATCTGCAAAATTTAAGGCGCGATGACGCGAGGCGTGAGTTCGAAATGCTCCACTCTAAACTGGCAAAGAGGAGTATCTCAGATTCGGGAGAAAAGTTAAAAACCGATATCCGAATATACGTCTCGCCTTTTCGGCAGTGTTGACACTAGACGTTTTTCTCTTAAAAAAAAAAAAAAAAAAAAAAAAAAAAAAAAAAAGTTGACGTCTGATTATGTTTTTACGGTGAATTTGTAGACTTATATCTAAAGCTGGTATGTATCGGTTCCATACAACTGAGGGAGGGGGGGGGGGAGGGGGCACTTATTTGTGGCATCCAAAGGGTGAAACAAAAAACAAAAAACCCCTTCCCAATAGGTAATTGTGAAGTATCAATATTTCCTCATGTAAAAATACTCAGGATATAAAATTTACGTTGTGCGCTATACTTGTTTCTATATCCTCTCCAAAACGGAATAATTAAGATTCTAATGATGACATTTACGACCTAATTGGATTCGAATTTACAATTAGCTCATCATCATCACGGTGATCGAGTCTCAAATAGCACAAAGGAATGATGAATTTAAGCGGTAATTGAAGATTTAAGGTATCGTGCCACGTTGCACGCCATTAGAACCGGTTACGACTGCTGCTGCGAAGCTGTACTCCAACTGGAATCGATTAATCAGTTTGGAATATTTCGATTAGAGTCAGCTGTAAAGCATTTAACATCGATTAACCCTAGTCCGACAGGGTCCTAGCCCCTTTAGTTGGATCTCGTCGCAAAAGACCTCGCCTATGCTGGTTTGGAGGGCGAAGAGTTCTAGATGGAAGAGGTAGAAAAGAAAAGGAAGGAGGAGAGTAGGAAGAAAATAGAGACTAAGGAAAATATATTCCTCTTCTGTAAGATCTGATCGTAATCAAGTTCGGTCTGAAAATATGATGTAATATAATTATACTTCAATTAGAAATAGAATAAAACTGTTCTTCCTCTTCTTCCTTCTCCTCCTCCTCAACTACTCCTTTCTCTCTTTCTCCCTTCTCTTCTTCTCTTTGCAGTTAATATTTTCCTTCTTCCCTTTTCTTTCCCTTTATTTTCTTCTTCCTATCCCTCTTTTCCTTATACATTTTCTTCTTTGTCTCCTTTATTTTCCTCCTCTTTTTTATCCTCTTATTTTTCGTCCTTCTTTCCCCCCTCCTTTTCTCATTTTCTTATTACCATTTCTCTCCTACTATAGTCCTCTTTTATTCCTCTTCGCTTGCTTCCTCATCATTTTCTTCTTCGTATTATTCCCATTTCTTCTCATTATCTTCTTTTCTTCTTTTCTTCTCTTCTTTTTCCCCACGCTGTTTCTTCCATTTCCCTCTTTTTCTAATTCTTTCTCCTCTTCTTCACTTCTCTTTTTCTTCAACTCCTATTTCCTCCTCTCCCTCTTATGACCTCTCATTTCCCTCTAATCCTACTATTCCTGTTTTTTTCCTCCTCTGTTTCTCTTCCTTTCGAATTCAAATGTGCTCCCGTCTTACATATGTTCGTTTCGAATTTGTAAGCCCTAGGTCCATCGAACAAGGGTTAATCTAATTCATGTACTTTTAGTAGTAGTTTTAAGCCGATCCATCGAAAGCTCCTGCTCCAGGACTTACAGTTCCCGATTCTTCCTGGAAGTCTCAACGAGAGAAACTGCGCTGCGACCGAATCACGCGATCGCTTTGAAAGACAGCGGTCAGTTTTCCGAAAATGTTTAATTTTATGAAAAGACTTGTTAACGCCGGAGTGAAATCGATACGAATTAGCGCGCCAAATATTTGCTAATTGCTGCGTCTGAGAACCCGCTCGCCGTGAGCCGAGGAGGCAGTCTTAATGACCAGGGCTTTGTAAGGGTGACGTCATCGGTGATGGGTTCCAGGAGAAGACCCTCAGCTCTCAGCATACGAAATTGATTTCAGCATGAGAATTTGGGTTCCAATTAGACACTTCGAGCTTGAAGAGCTTATTGAAGGCTTGGATATTCGGTATCGGGCATCCATAAACGGTCAATTTTAAGGCGCCTCAATTTTAATGAACCCTCAACAGCCCTTGATAGGTTTTAATAAACCCCAGGCCAGAGGAATCGATAGTGGCTCAACGATGAGCCTCTGTACAGGATGCAAAATAAGTGAGATTTTTGTGGGCTGTGAACTGAATAAATTGATATTTGTATAAAAAATGCCACAATGGTAAACAATTTTAATCGAAATGGTGCATGCTTGGCGTACATACTTATTAGACAAACCAGTGACCAGTTTTGTTAACTCAACAAAATCACCAACAAAATGGAAATGCTCTTTTTGAAAACCATATTTGAATCAATGAGAACGAGAACACACCAACTCGGAAAAATGAAAGTAATCAAGACGCACACACAACTACAAAGTAGATGAAGAAATTAGCCTAAGAAAAAGATTTTTGGTGCCGGAATACAAGCACTTAAGGACATATTAAGGTCCAAGTTGGAACTGATGCGCTAACTTCAACGACCTTTATAAAAATTGACCGTCTTTAACGAAAATGGAGCATTTTCAAGTTACCGATTTGGTGTGTTTTTGATCTTACTGATTCATTTCTCCATTGAGTGTGGGCTGATTTCAGAAAAACCTTTAAATCAATCAATACATGAAGAATCTTCATCAAATCGATTCTTCTGACACAGGAAATACATGTGGATTATTGCCCTTTAAGCTTACCATTGCTATAAATACCGTATTTCTGATAAAGTTCGTTAAAACGAGGCGCTTAAAAACGCAGAATGTAGGTTTCTAATCAATTTTTTGAGGCTTGGAGAGTACGTCAAAACCCCTTTCGATTACCAAAAGGAAGTTTTTTGGAACAAAACGTTTGACGAGAAGAACAAAATATAGCGTTATCAACTAAATGTATTATAATAATTATAAACCCACAAGAACTTCGAAAATTCGTACAAATGTTGCTGCATGTTCTATCTATTCTGCCGTGCTAAGGAAAAACGTCGTATGGACCTTCAAGCGTTGCCAAATTTTCATTTGTAAAAAACGAATTCCCTAGTAAACTCATGAATATTTTCCTTCCAATGTTTCCGGAAATTTTGTTTGCAATTTCACCGAAAGTTCCTGAAAATTTCGAGAGAAAATATTCTTGACTTTCCTAAAAAATGTACAGTTTACTGAAGGAAATTTGGCCACTCTCGAATGTTCATACGGCGTTTTTCATTAGCACGGTAGTATTCCTCTCCATTCCGCTCCGTTCCCTCTAAAAACAAAGCTAACACTACAAAACCCTAGCTCCTGATTGGTCGATAGTCATGCCTTTGTTTGAATCAATCAGACATTCTTGTGAGCATTACGACTCCTGAGCACAATATTACGGCAGATCTCTTACGTCAAGAGAAAAGGGGGAAACGTAAGGGCAACGTACCTCACAATCCCGAAACTTGACCCGCGCCGCATGCCTCGAAAGGCTGACGTCTGAAAATAAAACAGGAGAGGAGGGAAATGATTCTCAAAAGAAAAGGATTTCCCCGGCTCAAACATGCATTTACTGGAGATTTGCGTATGTAAAACGCTCGGTCTTTTCCCGAATCCCTCCCGTCTCTCCGCCGCACGGTGGATCCAGTCAATCAGAGATGTCGGACATAAAATTTTCAACTTAAATTGCAAATTTTGACGTTTAATCCGCGTCACATTTTAAATTTCAGGGGATGCATTTAGAAGAAAATTTCACGAGGAAACTAATGAGACCATTTTTAAAACCTCAAAGTCTCGTATGGACGGTGTCATGAACTTCCAAAGTTTTTGAAATTTTGTCTGACTTCCCCCATCGACTCGCTCCATCGTGCGCTGCGCTTTCCCCTCCCTCGACCCGCCCACCCCCTGCCGATTTTCATTTTCATGCACAATCGCCAGCTTCCGTCTCTTACCGGGTTTGTCGCTGCACAAACGAAATCAATTTAGTTGCCTGGAAGCCTAACAGATTTTTATTTAAATTCCCGTTCCACGAGCGTTGCGTTTTTCTTGAGTCGGCCGCTGCGAGGGTGCGCGGAGGCGGCCCTCTTTTCGGCGGAAATTTCCCTTACCCTTGCTTTTTAACGCACTTATTAACTCGGCAGCCCTCGCCTTCAAAAAATGACTTTCGCTTCATGGCTTTCCTGAGCCCCCCGTAACGGTTATCAGATGGCGAGCTGGAAAGAAATTGCGTGGAAAACTGTGCTTGCATGCGGGGAGTTTCCGCTCGCAGAGCTTCGTTTTGTATATTTTAAGGCGGACTGTAACGAGCTTTTGGCTGTGAGGTGATCCAATCCCTCTCCGAAGTAGGCACATTTTATTCGCTGCAATCGTATACGCTAAGTCATTGTTATGCGATAGTAAAACAATTTAAACAGGGGGTAACAAGGCTATAATTGAACGTAGTACTGCGATTTTAGATTTTTTCAATTTTTTCTACTGTTTTATCCAACTGAGGAAGGCGAAAATCGAAAATTGTTGGTCCCTAGGCACACCGTCCATGAGCATGTTTATCCCGAGCACATGAAAATCTTGAACAACAAGAAGTTCTTGAATAGGATACAAAGGTAACATTGTGTTTTGAAGTTGACAAAATCTTATCCGAACACACAGCAAATCGCTGAGTAAACAGGAAGTTTACTCAGTTGTGAGAGAAAAAGTTGTCTGTCATAATAATATCACAAGCTGTATTCACAGATAAGATGTACCTAGACGTACAAAAAGTTTCCAAGGTGAACTGCCAGTGCTCAGTGTCGAGCATATTAAGAATCGTGGTCTGATGATCACAGATTATAGAATTTCAAAAATCATAAAATCAGTGCTGTGCTTTTCAAATTTTCAGTATTCTAGTTCTTTTATGTCTATAATCAATTAACTATGAACAAATTGATAAATGAAATTACAAGGTCTATCTCTCATTTTATCAATATTCTATCGTCATATACGTACAGTGTGGATCCTATTTACAGTTTCTGATCCGTCAAGCAAAATGAATTATGCTCTTTGGGGGCTGGCTGAAAGTATAAATACAAAATAAAGCAAGAAAAATTAATTAAACTTTCACTTTGAAGGCACTTAAAAGAACATACTAAAGTCGAAAAAAATGCAAAATTGACCCTTTAAACGTGTTATTATGGGAACTTGAGAGAAACGTGGAATAAATTTACTATACCAATGTTGCCAGCTTTAGAGGCGATATATTTCAAACGTTTGTAGTTATGACCGAATTTCCTTGAAAGAATCAACAAGCGTTTCACAACAGGAGCTAAAAATATTTGGTTTTGTATTTAAAATTAGGGTTTTTTTTAGCAACTAGAACACCTCCTTCTCCTCTCAC
This sequence comes from Bemisia tabaci, assembly GCF_918797505.1. Taxonomy (NCBI): domain Eukaryota; kingdom Metazoa; phylum Arthropoda; class Insecta; order Hemiptera; family Aleyrodidae; genus Bemisia; species Bemisia tabaci. The sequence continues at coordinate 33,554,072 of NC_092799.1, forward strand.
CTCCTTTCTCCCTCTTCTCCACACCTTTCCTTCTCTCCTAAAAGGAACCAGCAAGTTAAGTAAAGTGAATCCTTGTTATTTAATGATGTAGGGTCTGGCTACTATGTCTCATTAAAAGAATCTATGAATTAGCAAATATGCCAAGTGGATGCAGATTCTGATTTTAGTGTATGAAGAGAGAGAAAAAACCGTAAGGATAATTTTTCCTGACTCTATGACAAATATACCTTCTGAGGTGATATGACGTGGACAATGTTTTTCACATTGAGCTTTATAGAGGAATGGAAGTTCGATCCTTTTTCCCTCCGTTTTAAGTTAATATCACTTGCTTACTTCTCGCTTAATACTATTCCAATTGATCGCAGTGCATATCCGGCGGTCCTCATAACGCTCAGTATAGATTCCTCGCGGGCGAAGTCCATTGCGAAACGATGAAAACGGACTCGCTCATAACAGCTGCACTTCAATCGTGCTATACAGGAACTTCATCTCTGTCGTGCCGAGAGAAAACGCCATGGGAACCTTCGAATGTTGCCAAATCACCCAAAATTCAATGACTTTTTCCACGAAATTTGCAAATCGTTCGATCATATTGTTAAAAAATTCTCCATACAGAGGGACATCAGACAGGGTATGGAATCATGCACCGTGATATATATCTGTGTATCAAAATGTTACATGAAATGCGGTGAGTTTAAAAATGATCCAAATTTTACTTATGAGTAACATCCTAGCTTTGTTGCATGAGTTGATTCAAATTCTCGCTCACAAAGAAAGGGGAAAAACAAAAGCCTACTGCCTACCTGAATAAAATCGAGCAATAAACCAATTCTGGCATGTTTCACGATGAACGGACTTTTAAGTGTGTTCGTTTTTTCTTGACGTGGTAAAATTTGAGGAAGAGAGAAATTTTGTCCAGCCGATCATTGATTACTCAAAAAATTTTATGAAGATTAATGTTCTCGATAGCCCATCGAGGGGCTTAGCATCCGGAAAAATCGAAGCTACTGGAATTTCCGGCCTCTGAGCCCAGAACGGACGACATGATTTGTCTATATAGCCCCCAACTTTTTTTCAGTGTTTCATCAAGTAAATTCGGCAACCCTGCGCGGTTCATACGGCGTTTTCCTATAGTGCGGCGCGGATCCAAGGACCATGCGCGAAGCCCTTCGGACAGAGCCCTCCCACCTCGACGTGCAGCGGGCCGTAACAATAATATTAAGACTTTATCACGGCGAGCAGTCGTCTCCGGCCCCACCCGGCTCCGGGCGCCCGGCCCGGGCGGGGTGCATTAACTTGAAGAGGGTGCTTCGAAAAAACGGGCGCTCACTCACTTTCGACCCCGACCCCCGTCGGGGGGCGACGGGAACTTAAAAACAACGCCAGCTCCCGCTCTCTAACTGCATTTTGCCGAGTGCTCCCGGCGCATTAATTTACGTTAGCGCGCCGCGTACGGAGCCGAGGGGAGGGGGTGAAAAGGGAGGGGGGGCTAGGGAGCCGGTGACTGAATCTGAAGCGAGTTTGCGGAATGTTTCAATAAAAGTGTCGGTATTTTAAACGCATACACTTCCTTTGACACTCGGATCGGCGGTCGATGTTGAAACCCGACAAGTCGGTTTTGTGATGAGCCCCGAGCCCCGTCAGAATGCATCCTTTCGGGGGCTCATCAGGTGGTGGATTTGCGCGGGGTAGCGCGGGGGGTGACGGGTTATTGATAGAGACTTCGTTCGCGTCGCGCGGGAATTTTCTCGGGCGCCCCCGCGATGGGAAATGATGGCCTCGCATTGTTGCACCGACTGAGTTGTCACGGGGTCTTCGAGGGTGGGAGGGGGAGGGCGCTGAGTCGTGCGAGCGGAAGCGGTTTGACTCCAATGCAGCGCTTGGGAGGAGGCAAGGAGGAGAGGGGGAGGGGGACACGTCCATTTGCTGATCTGACGGTGGGGTACGGACAACTGTGGGGAAGTTATTGCAAGTCTGACAAACTAGGGTTTTAGGATCATGTGTTGGATGAGGGTGCGTTAGAAATCGGAGGAGGTAGAAATGGGATGAAAGAGTATGAGAAAGTTGTGAAGAAGAATAAGGATTTGAAGAAGAGGAAGAAGAGGAGAGGATAGAATATGAAAGGAGAAGAGCGATAAGTATAAATGTAGGTACAAATTTTCGATTTTTCTCTTTTTCTCCGATCCCGGACACCACCATGTAGGGTTCAGGTTTTCATCGTTTATATAAATGTTTTTTTTTTTTTAAAAATTTGTATTGTATTTTCGACTGAAAATGACTCAGTTTTGAGTCGAAACGTCTCGGTTTTTATTAATTGTGTATTTTAGCCTTGTCTCCCTCTCCCTCCCCCCCCCCTTGTTTTTTCACTATGGGTAGTGTAATAAGTTTATTTTCAAGAGGTGCCTTAACATATGAGGTCATTTCCACCTCTGATTAAAAATTAGCATAACGATGGCTAACGAATGTTACCGCCCACCTGCGAACTGACGATTTTGCAGAACAAAGAATAAACTTCGCCATTTTTGTAATTATTGGTTAGATTTGCAATTTTTTCATACATTACAACGTCATTGAAGTGCTCCCCTACAGAATTGGGAAAAAAGCTAAAATCATCAGCTTGCTTATTTTATACCGTAGAATGCAGCAAACTTGCTAACATATTTTTGCCAAAATGGTCGGTTAAGCGTTGTTCGTTATAGCCTTTTATAAGCATGTGCAAGTTTCGAAAGAAGAACGGTGCTTGCACACAATAGAGCGCAGAAGAAAATGAAGTTTACCAAATTCAGTCAGATTTTGGAAATCGTTCAGAAAAATATTGGAGAATAAGGATGAGTACTGCCGTGCTCGAACAGCTCATACTCCAACATGATAGCGAGTGCAGACAAATGGCAAATAAGCGAATGAGACAATAAATTTGGCAACGGCGAAGTCTGTACTTAGCAAACCGGGAAACTGCACAATCAAACAAGATCATAAACCCAAGCACGTACCTAATAAACCAATCTCAGTAGCAGAAAGGGGCGTCGCCGGAGGAGGGGGGAGGGGTTGAGAATATCGGGCATTTTAGGAGACTGGCCTAAAAGTAGCGCTGATTGGACGTCTAAAAGGATCCGGGGGGGGGGGGGGCGCATCGTCAAGCATTGCAGAGATCCAGGAGGAAAAGTTCAGCGGGAAATTCTTTCTCCGTATGAGCACTTCCCCGCTATAAAACTCATAGTGGTCCGAAAAAAATAAACGATGTTTTATGGGCTCCTCAAACTCCCCCCCCCCCTCTCTCTCTATCGGTGCATGTAGGACTCGCCGGAAACGTTGCGCCACACAGTGGATCGATTCAATTAGAGAGGTAGGACATAAAATGTTTTACTAAAACTGCAAGTTTTGATGTTTATTTCGTCTAATTTAGATTTCAAGGGGTGTTTCTGGAAGAAAATTTTACGAGGAAACTCATGGAGCCACTATAAGAACCTCAAAGTTTTGTATCAACGGAGATATAAGCGTTAAAAGTTTCCAAAATGTGTCCGACCTCTCCTATTGACTCGATCAACTGTGCGCCGGGCGGTTCATGTCTCCAGCTTGATATAGAATCTGCACGAGAAGATTTTATTGGTTCGTATGAGAGGTATGCTGCCGTGCTAAGGAAAAACGCAGTATGTACCTTCAGACGTTGCCAAGTTTCCTTCGATAAAAACCGAAATTACTGGGAAATTTGTGCACATTTTTTTCCCGAAATTTTCAGACAATTTTGTACGCAATTTGATCTAAAATACCTGAAAATTTCAAGGAATCATGTGCATGAATGTCATTGAAAATGCATAATTTATCGAGGGAAATTTGGCAACTCTCGAATGTACATACGGCTGTCTTCTTTAGCTCGGCAATATGGTGAATTGAGTTCACAGAATATTTTACTGAGGCACTGGGAACCTGGCAAAGGATAACTTCCAAGGTGAAGAAAATATTCCTCTATGTGACACTGGCGGGCGATATGTAACTTTTCTGATTGAATCACGTGTATTACAACAAATTTGGTCTTGTGATAATAATATTTCCCTCGGAATCTGTCTGATTAAAAATTGGGGATACTAAAGTACAGTAGACTCTGGATTATCCGGATTAATTGGTGCCGGGCCCGATCCGGATGAAAAAGAAATCCGGATAGTAATAGTAAACACAAACACCACCAACCAACATCACGTATACATCATGTACATACCAACACGAATTTAAAAGGTTAACGCCAAACTGAACGACTCAATGGTGATTGTGAATGGTAGCCGACAACGATAAATTGGATTGCATTTCGCAAAACGGAACCACTAGCATTGCAATGATGCTAAGATTGTGCAACTTCATCCTTTGTAATAAAATTGCGGAAATTGTGAAAAACTATGAAATTTAGATGGTAATTTTTGTCTTAAAATTTACAGTTTTTAGCGAGTAAAATAAAAGAAGGATAAATAAGGATAAGGTAATAAGGGATAATCGGGTTTTTCCTCCAAGACAAAAAAGGTTGCACAATCTTAGCAACATTGCAATGCTAATAGTTCCTTTTTGCAAAATGCAATCCAATTACAATACAACGATTAAAGCAAGCAATGCATGAAGTATTCATGCAGTCTTGTAGCCGCTAATGTGCGTTTTATAGGCTAACTAACCGACTGCACTGCGTTTGGCGTGATGCGAGAAGTATTCATGCAATCTAGTAGGCGCTAATGCGTTCCACGCCGACCTCACTGTTTGGCGCAATGCGTGAAGTATTCCTTCAGCCTTGCAGGCGCCAATATGCCTTGCGACCGCTTCTCCGCGGATCCACCCACTTATCGGAATGCGTACGTAGTTACATGGTTGCAAAATCGATCCGGATAATCCAAAGTCCGGATAATAAGAAGCCGGATAATCCAGAGTCTACCGTAACTACTCAGCATACTCTGAAACTTGCAAAATCTGAGGTTGAGTTACCACGTTTTCACTATAGACGGCATTTTTCCACACTGAAAAAATCACTCTGGCCGTGAAAGCCGTACTTACGGGCTGTATAGATATACCGTCCACGTTCCGGGCACAGCCGGAAATTCCGGATGTAGCGCCCGGAGCAATCGAAGCTACGACTCCAGCTCCGTAACTTTCGGCCTCTGAGCCCGGAACGGACGGGTATGTCTATATAGCCCGTAACTTTTTTGGCGCGTATACGTAGTATACCGCCTTTGCGATCGTTTCGAACCCTGCTCGATACAATAACCGAGTCCCTTAGTTCCTTACCGAAAAGTGACTACCGCGAACTTCTGAGATTTTCCAAAGCGTGTAAAAAGTTTATTTATCCATCAATAATTATGATTTAAAGTTGTTTCTCATTCTGGGGCTCATTAGTTTATGTGCAGTGAATACCAAGAGTCTACGTTACTTGGTTTTTTCAAAAAAAGCCTAAGAATGCGACGCGCTGATTTAAATTATGCATATATAAGCAGAATCAAGCGAATTGATTCGAGGATGGCTGAGCAGGTCGGCACTCTCGAAATGAGAATTTAACTCCTCCGTTTTGTTCAAAACGTTGCTTTGACAGATCTGTAACCTCGGTTATAATTTCCAAAAGTTGGTACCCGTGCTCTGATAGTGCAATCTGTGTAAGTGCAATCTGTGATGAGCCTCGAGACTCAATAGACCATTAGCTAAACGTGGCTCATACAGGAATCCACTTACCCCTCTCTTTCCCACGCTCCTGCTCACTGCGTCGGCGTCTCGACGAACAATAGCTAATGACGGTTGCCAAGCGATGCCGGGATCCTCAGCCCCTCGAAAAATTACTTACGCTTCATTAACCATTTCACCGTCACGCTAGGATTCGTCCAATTTTCAAAAAAAATTGTTTCGCGAGTTTTTAGCAATTTTTTCCTTACTCTCCGTTAAAACACGAATTAAAAGAGGTCTCATTCATAAAAATCGGCCAAATAGAAGAGAAGTTACAGTATTCGAAATCCGAAGAAATCAACAAAACTTCTCCAAACAAAAAATAAAAATGAAGGGGGAAAAAAGAAATGTATAAATTACAATTTAATATGATTGACCTCAGAATGTGACAAGCAATTCAATTATAAAAAGGAGAAAAAATTGAGTGAAATTACAAAAAATTAGCCTCTTGCAAGGGGCTTCCTTGTATGAGTTTTGACCTGAAGACAAGTAAATCCCGTTATATTATTAAAACGAAATTGACTCCATAGTTTAATGCCTTAGTTTCTTGAATACGATTATTTTAAGCACTCGATTTATATCAGCAATTTTACCCATGAGGTGATTTCCTGAGAGCTGATAATATCACGAATTTCTCATAGAGCCCTTCAAAAATGGCTTGCTTTTTGGCAGCCGATTCGGCCATCAAACCGGGGTTTAAAATGGAAGCTGATAATAACACAAAGCTCTGAGAACAATTTTAAGATGAGTATAGGAACGGTTTGTACATTACGAGGAGAGGCGGGCATTCTGTTCAGCATATCGATACATAAGTATTTTCACACGTAGAATTCAATTTTCACGTCAGGGAGTCGACATATTTTGATTTTTTCGATTTATACGGAAAATTTATGGTTTTTCGGGATTGAAATTACTTACAATTGTTTCATGAAAAATGAATGCACCCAAAATGACTATAGCATTTTGACTTTCTCATACCTCACATACCTACGTGCACTCACTAAATTGATTGGTAAATTCAAAGAGTGGTACATCGACCTGGTATATCAAGTTTCTGCGATTTTTTACGGCAAATCGGTAGATTTTCGGGATGTGGATTGCTTACTTTCAATTCATGAATGAATAAAGCATGGACATGGTTGAGCTTCTTTGCAAAAAGTTATAATACCGGTGATTTGGGTATTTTAGCCCCAAAATACCTTTAAATCGACTTTATCTTCTAGGAATTCGACAGAATTTTTCCTTTCTTCGCTTAAATTTTTCCGTAGCACTTTTCCTCAAGAATCTGATAAGATTTTGCTTGAGGCGGATCAAAAAACTTAAATTTGTTCGAATAGCTTTCTAGATTCACAATACACGGTCTCGTCAAGGTGCGTCGTTGACCTGCAGTGTTGGATCGTGAATTCTCCTGTTGTGCTGCTTGCCTTTTTTGAAATCTCTGTAAATGAAAACTAAAGGGGTTGATATGTGCGAGTTAATGACGCGCCTTATCAACACATTGTGTTGGAGTTCACTGCTTTTTTCTTTTTTTTTCAGTGCATAGAGGGTGACCTTCCATGCATATCTTAATAGAGTACTCTAAGGGTGTAATTCATTTTTCTTTGCGTTTAACCCAGCGAGACAACTGGTGCGCTGATTTTTTCATAACAACACCATGCATCAAGACACCGTCCCAGATCCTTTGTTTTGAGTCATGATTCACACCTCGCAAGATCGAAGGGCCTTGTCAAGAGGAGTTGGGGCAGGTTTTCGTTTTTCGGCGTCGTTGCCTTTATTCCACCAAAAACAACCTATATCCTCCGTTACTGCCATGGAATTTCATGAGACTTTAAATTTAAAGCCTCTCGGAGATTCGGCACTGTCGGTCGAGGTTACGGGGTTTGTTCGCGGCGTTGTTTACACGAAATTACCAATTCTGATTTGCGCGTGACGTAGCTGTCGGATGAGACAGAAAACTGGAGCCGCGAGATGGTAAATTGGGTGTTTTTTCAAGCGATTTGGCAATAGTGGGGTTCGCCCGTTGCACACTACTATCCTGTGTTGTTCAGCATTGAGTTTACCTTACGTATTAATAAGGTTCACGGATAGGGACCGAGACTTGTCTCTCGGCGAAGAATGCACCTGTCAGGAACGGTCGAAAAAACAAACTGAAAGCGCCAGAAGCCTTGTCTGAAAGAATGTGTACTTTCCACACAGCCCTGAATAGCGCGCTTTGTTGCAAAAATGAGAGGTCCGGGAACGAGCTAATACATTTTGATTATCAAGACTTGAATGATGCAGTGAAGGTAATTATAATATGAAACTCCGAGGAAAAGTGACTTGATTCAAGATTCTTCAATCCGTCGTCAAGATGATTTTGAATTCAACCAAGAACATCATAATCGCTAGAATCAAACAGGTTTCTGCGTGCGATGGGGAACTTTCCTCTTGATACAGACATTTTTCAGCTTATTGTTAGTTCCAGAAGATATCGCCTTGGCAGCAAATTCAAGAATATTTCTGCTTAGGGTAAGTCTTTTTTTAATCCAAAGGAACGGACACAGTGCGAGAATTGGATCACATTTTGCAATAAAAACACCATTAGTTCTGGCTCATTTTGGAGATGACTTATGTGCCATTTGTTCCCGAATGCAGTTTAGTGCTTTTATAGATGTACCAGAGCTAGTGGTTCTGCATTACGAAATGAAGTGTGTTTCAGCATTAACAAAAAAGAAAAGAGAAGAAAAAAAATCGCAAGAATTTTGGAGACTCATAAAGAGTAGTAGTTAATTTTAGTGAATTTTGCATCCTTTAAATACTAATTTGAACACTTAGGTGGCTATTTGAATATTTCAGAATACTAATTCAGTTGAACGAAATAGACCCTACACAGTAAGAAAAAGTAACCAAAATCTTGTGTTAATATAGGAAGTAGAACAGGAAGTTACCGAAGCTGTTGGTTGATTTTTTGTGTGTCATTTTCACTGTGTTAAATCGACCAAATCTTAGTGTTGAAAATCTGCGACCTCTTTATAAGATAGTCGCCAGCCTCCAGGATCGAACTTGGATCACGTAGGTGGATGTCCTGTCCATTGCGCTAGCCGATGTTTCAGAGTAGCCCACGGTTTGGCTCGATTTAATTACACAAAATTGTGTTGGGCAATCAAGTCCTTTAGGTCAACCTGATACAAACAAAAGTAACACAGAGTGACATCAAACACGGAATTTTTTAACTGTGTAAAATTATTCAACATCCAAAGATGTTAAATCAACATTTCTTTTTTATCCGTGAGGCTTTAAGATTGAAATTCCAGGTCGATCCTTGAAACTGCCTTGACTTGAAAACTCCCTGAGATTTCCACGTGTCTTAAAACTCTGAGAGTCGTTTCAAAAAACATTTCAAGGCAAAGAAATCTCAAGGAGCCTCTTTAAATTTCAGCGTAAAGATACCTATCGTTCACCTCCACAGAGAGTGGCAAACTACTTTCGAAAAGAACCGTTCCTAGTGTGCGCCAACAAAATACTGGTAAACTTTTATTTGGAAGTATTTCTGCCGAACGGAATACGGAAGTGTGGGAAAGATCGGGTGTGCTCTAGAAAGCTGCATAAGAAGCAATGTTAAAGTGGTCGTGATTTCCTTTGGGGAAAAGGAAGAGCAAAAAAGAGACCAAGGTGATTAGACCAGATATGGCGAGACGATACAGGACAAGCTGTGAGTCTAGCACCGACTCCACCCACAGATCTGGTTTTGCTTCGAGTCGCGCCAATTAAAAACGCCTTCAATTCCACTAGATACTGTGCAATACACTCAAGTTAAAATAGTTGTATCACGAGATTGAACATTCTGTCAAACGGAGCTATGCATCAACTGAATGCGTGCCTTTCATGAGCCGTGGGCATATAGGAAGAGCGTTGTGGATATGGCTCATGAGTTAATGCCGACAAAAAGCAACAACGGACACGGCTGCGTTGCCGCTGACGTCACTGGCGCTTTCGAGTTCCCATTCATTCTCACGGCCCTCGACTAAGGAGCGCACCCCTTGTTTTCCACCTGTCTCTGGTTCCGTTTGGCAGAAACACGTCCATTTTAGGTTACCTTCAGCAAATTAGAGGAAATGAATAGTGAGGTATGGCATGACTTTATGGATTGCATTTAGCAGCATGGAACCAAGCCACATCAGCTATTGCCAAATTTAACTGAACAATTTTATTTTTTACATGAAAATGGTTTTGCAGATTTTTGTGCAGATTTTTGTAAATTTTCTGCATAGCACGATGCAAATTCCTTAAACTTTTCAAAAAACGTTCTTTTGTTTAAAAAAAAATAAAATAAAATGATTGCCAGGTTAAATCCGGCAATAGCTGATGTGGCTTGGTTTCTTTCTGCTTAACGCGGTCCATAGATCGTTTCCGATACATCAAAAAGGTGAGAAGATTGTATCGATATCGATTGCTTCAACATGTAAACATAGCTTCAAAAGTCAATCGAGTAATCTGAGAAAACGGGGTTTTCTGATAGGTTTTTTATTCTTATGAATACTTAATGGCATCGCAAGGTGAAATAGTTATGCATTTTCTCATTTTCAGCTTTTCCGACTGAAATCCTGAAAGTTTTGTTCGAGGTTATGTTCTATTGTTCTGAACCAAACGATGCATCGAACCACTATCAAAAACGATCTATTTCATGATGTGCAAGAACAAAACTGAAATTTACAAAGCAGCGCTCGAATATGAACAATTGCTAAATGATGATTGGTTCCATTTTTTCCTGCCTGAGCGCATCATTTTTTCGCATTCTTTTTCCAAAATAAGAGTCAGCAAAAAACGAGGAACAAGCCACTTAATCCCCGGCCCTAGCGAAACGTGAATTCGGCGAAACAAAGAGCACTGAGCCGAGCGCGGGAATAAATCGAAACGCACTCCAGTCAAATTGGTCGTTACTCTCACGGCGAGCGCGCATTTTGTTCTCATTCACTCTCGAATATTTTTTTTTCATCGCCTACTTTGAAATTATGTGTTTTTAACTGAGCAGCGGGAAATTTCAGTGCAGCCGTCATAGAAGGAAATGTATGACGTTTCTGTTGGGGGGCGGGTAACTTACGAGGCTACGGTTTGCTCTGAAGGCGAAGGGCGAGTGGAGGAGACGTTAGGGGTAGATTGTGTAAGGCGAGGGGGGGGGGGCAGAGGCAGACGCGCATTTGAAGAAATTTTCAATTTAGATAAAACTCGGGGGAAAACATGACTGCGTTGAGCATGAAACTAGGAAAATGCCATTACCCACCCTAGACTTCCAGTTGAATATTTTTAGCCGGCGTATCCTTGCGTCGTCCGGTGCTTTGAGCTGTAAGGGCGGATTTTGAAATTCGAGTCACGACCTTTCCTCTGTTTTCGACAGTCGCCGCGGCCGACCTACGCTGATTTTCCTCTGATTGGAGAGTGGATTGCGAGCTGGAGTTACTTGCATTTACGCTCACTGGCCCATGAAATCGAATTAATTGCTCCGCGAAAAGGAAAATTTTGAGGGGCATGAAGCTGTTCGATCCCTCGGATTTTTAAAGAAGAAATAATTAACGTTAGTTGTGCTGTCCGTTTTTTAAAAAAAGGCCCCCAGTAAACGAAAATTATATATATTTTTTTTTTAAAAAAATGGGATGCTTCTAATTTTTAATGAAGCTTCTTTATTTGGAAATTTTGCATAAAAAAGGTGATTTCCAAAAATGTAATTTTTAGCTTTGCGACATCAACTTAAACTTCTTAAGAACAATTCGACGGTGTCAGTCGGCAATCACATAACTCGATTTGCGACGTCGCAGACCTCCTATCATACTTTATTTTTTAAACGGAAAACTAATCGACGGCAATTCTTTAAAACTGCCGTGAGTTTTCTTCTCTATGCGAAGAAAATTCTGTATAAACTGCTGGGAATAATGTCAAATGTGTCGAGGTTCTCCTTTAAAAAAAAATAATGTAGAGGCGGAGATTTTCAGACACCGTGAACGAGATAATTATGTGATTGCGGACTTACGCCGTCGAATTAGACGTAAAGCACTGTTTAAAATTTGAACTCTTTCTCCTCAAAATCAACGATGGTTTACTACCCTCTATATATTTACGACCTCAAATGTGGGGTTATAATAAGTTGATAGGCTCATATAATGTCAATCTGGAGCATAATTTGCTTCCGATTAATTTTTGACACATATTGCCAAATTTCAAGGGCCTAATATTCATGGATATCCTGACAATGAAAGGACAATTCGCTACTCGGAAAAAGAGTGCACATGGTGATCCAGAAATGCTGCACCACCAACACCAGACATCACTCCTGTAACTTTTGAAAAAATTGAGATAGAGACTGGAAGTTTTATTAATGCTACCAGGTTAAAAGAAACTACTTTTGAGATCCCCCAAAATTTCAAGAGATTCTGATAAGAAGCGAGAACCCGAAGGGCCATAGGGGTGGTGCCGTACTTTTGAACCACCCTGTAGAAAATGAATGGATACTGGGTCTTATGAAGACCATTAGAATTAAAGAAATGGCGGCGAATCTGGATGATGAGGGATGGTTTTCAGGCTGTAACGGATATCACCTGCTGTCACCGACTGTGCCACAGGAGAAGACCAGGTTCAAAAGATCTCCTCGAATGTAATGCACAAAATCGATTTAAAAATATAGTATATATACGCCGATTTGTGTAAAATCAGTAAAATTTTCGGTGAACGAAGCGAATAAAAACTCATTTTGAAGCATCTGTTCGCGACTTCCGCCATTTTTTTAGCCCGAAAAACTTGATGAAGCCCAATATAACCAAGCGAGTCACAAGTTAATTCTCCAGTTATTTCCCTATCCATGTAGCGACACTACTCAGAGAAACAGCCACTTTCCCAGCAGAATATGTTAATCGGCTGATTTTAGGTTGAAATTTGGCAACCCCGCTCTCGACCCTGTATGAAGTCAAAGCCCGCGAAATAAAGTCGTCAGTCGTAAATATCGCGCGTCGATCTCACCGACCGATTAATTTAGCGCCTATCTACCCCCTCTCCGTCCCACTCACTCACTTCACTCTGGAAGGAAAGGGGGGACCATTATCCACCGCCCGTCAAGTGTCGCATAAATAAAAGCGTTAATTAAAGGCCTGTTCACAGCGGCAGGCGGATCCCGGAAAAAACGAGCCTTTACAAGCGCCCCCGTGGAAAAAAAGCGTCCACATACGTCACTCCACGGAATTGTACGTCGTCTGTTGGGCTGGGATTTTCGGAGACTTGTAAAAATAGATGTCAAGCGTGGAAATCGGTTACTGTTAATTGCATTAAGACATACCGTGTGACGTTTCACGAGAATTTGCTCGCAATTTTGCTCTAAAGTATCGTTGCCTCTCTAGCGTAAGGAAGTGTCTCGATTTTCACGTGAGCCCTGTTTTACACATAAATGAATGCTCCCTGGGGCTTGTGCGGAAATCGAGATACGCTCTGACGTTAAAGTGGCGACAGTATGTGCCTACAGATGAATCCGAACGCGGCAAAACGGGTTCGGCCTACATTCATCGTATACTGAGAAAGCAAAACGAACTGTAGCATAAGCGAACTTGAAAATAAAAAGACATGACTTTTTAAGCGGCATTCAATGAACTTTGGCTTTGATTTTGCTTAAACATTTTACAACAATTTCTGCTCATATGTACGGAATACGCAAAACGGACTGAAAACGCAAGTGGCGCAACTCCATATTTAAACGACTCTTAATTCATTTCTGATGGGATTTTTTGTGATAGATTTTTTTGCAAAGTATTGCTAACGTTTTTGATGAAAGTATTATATTTTGGGATAACAAGTAGATACTGCTGACAATATGGTCTGAAACATTCATTGCTTTACACATACAGATGATTTCTCTTTAGTTTTCTTCCTTTTTTTTAACAAGTTTTATCAAGGAAAATAGGTTTGATTTCCAAACTCAAAAGCCATGAGTCTTGCTTTGAGACTTTGCATACTCTTCGTTTTATCTAGTTTCCCAGTCAAAAGCTAAATTGCCACATAAGGTCCTGAAATCTTCTGAATTTTTCTTCTCATTTGGAATCATGTTCTGTGAAAATTTCGAGGGACATGCCCCTTTGATGAAAATAGAATACAAAAGGTCCTAGTTGTTGAGTATTTTTGTCACGACCTCTAAACGTTTATAGGTCTCAATCCACGATCAAATTCCAATCCAATTCTGATCAAAGTAGACCTCCTGTTGATGACCAATGGTCACCATGCAGCACTCCTTTTTGATCATAATTGGACGGACCGTCAAATTTTGATCAGAATGGAGTGCGACCATACAGGGCCGGATTTAGGGGGTGGCCACATGGGTCGCGGCCAATGGCGGCAAATTTAGGGGCGGCAAATGATGTGATTTTCTCAAATGTAGGTATCAAGAAAAAAATCTGATTCAGAAGGAAAATTACAAACGAGAAAAGGCGGAAAAATCTCTCATTCCCTGAGAGCTAATGTATAGTAATTTCTAAATTGTTCATCTTTCGGCGATACAAGAGACAGCGCATTTCATTAGTCTAGTTGAGAGAGAAACCAAACACGCAATTTTGCCCAGAGCGGCGCGGCGCCGGAGCATTGCCTGGAGAACAATGATGACGAGGACTTGAGGTGGAAAGGAGAAGCCCTCGGCGCGCGCCGCCGGTCAGCATGAAACACATATTAGCGCCTGCAAGACTCCATGAATACTTCACGCATTGCGTCAAAAACAGTGCGGTCAACAGCGGTTAGCGTGGAACGCCTGGCGCCTACAAGACTGTAGGGATACTTCATGCATTGCGCCAAACAGCGCAGTTGGCGCGGTGGCGGAAATTAAAATCATTAAACCACATTCATGTTTATTCTTTCATAATTTTTTCGTTCTTTTTTTATAAATGAAAGGCCTCGTCTACACAGAGAGAGGTTTACGGAACTTAATTTTCGCGCAAAGTACCGTAAACTTTTACTAGTGTTGATAGGGCTTTCACAAAAAATGTGCCCAACACGAGTAAACGCGTCTTATGCATCCCTCCTCCTCCGGCACGTTCACTTGATGATTTGTATCGATGTTTCAAAACGAATGAGAAGGGGCGGCAAAATACAAGCGGCCCATGGGTGGCAAGTAGGTGAATCCGTCCTGCGACCATATTCATCCTTCTCCTGCCGCGCGAAAAATTCATTCTCTGTTTTAATTTTAAAATTAAGCAAAGTAACGATTTTAAGACTAATGACTCCCCAATTTTTGATGGGAATTGGTTCGGGGATTTGATCGTGTATCGAGACCTTATATCTCAATTGAATTTACGGTCAAGTTATCAGTAACACAATAACTTTAAATAAACAGAAAAAACAGACGAGGCAAACGTTTTGGATCTTCGCACATTCTTTCAACAAGGAAGATGATTATTTCAACACCTTAATTTTTCATTAAAGGAGTCATGAGATCCGAGTCTATAATATTAGGTTCAATAAGATGACCACACAGAAAAAAAGGATGCTGATTTAACATTCTGGGTGTTGAAAAGAGTGCGACAACCCACAAAACGCTGAATTAACAGTCACAACAGTTAGTTTTACATCTTGACATTGTTCAAGTAACTCCTGTATCGTTTGATTCAGCGTTTTGTGAGTTGTCGCAATTTTTTTTACACCCAGAATGTTAAATCGGCATCCTTTTTTTTCGGTGCAGATGATGCTTGAACCCGACGTCCCTTATAAAAATCTACTTGGATAGTCCGACAGGCTACTTTAAAGTAGCGGGCGGTGTGATCACGGCCGAACACGAGCGTTTTGTCGCTGTTCTCGTGGTTGTTCCGGCTCGTAAAACCTGGTCGTTCAGATTTTCGGCCGCGATTACACCGGCAATGAGAGCATGTTGCGTGTCACCGGTTATTACTCGGCTATTCCCCTTCGCGATCGTTTCCTGCGCCCACGGCCGGAGGCGCGCTCTGCGATCGGATCAAAGTGTGTGGAAATTAAGAAACTCATTTGTCTTGCTCCAGGCTTGACCCCAACTCGTGCCTCTGGTGCCCTATCTATTGCCCCACCTCGATTTCCCATCGCACCTTCGAGTGTATCGAGATTTACTTCTACGGGGTTGTTCACAAATGACGTCAGGGGATCCTAAAAGGCTACTCAGACCTGTGTGATTTTTATACTATTTTAGTTTAAAAAGTTTGTTTCACATTATTTCCTTCATTCAAGCTTTTACTTATAAATAAATTTATTATGCTACCTTAGTACAGTAAATTTACTGCAGCTATTTACCTTACTCATTGAGCAGAATTTATCTAAAAAAAAAATTTCTTTAAACTACGTTTTTGATAAACCAGACCTGTTTTGAGACCAAAGCTGCTGTTTAAGGAAAAATGCCGTAAGAACATTTGAGAGTTGCAATCGACTAAATGTCTGTGTTTGAGGAGAGCTATGGATATTTTTCCTTGAAACTTTCAGAAACTTTAGGTGAAATTGCGAACAAAATTATCTGAAAAATGGGAGAAAAATATGCAAAAGTTTTTCAGAGAATCCGTGATTTGCGAAAGGAAATTAGGCAACTCCTGAAAGCCCATACGGCATTTTTCCTTCGCACGGCAGAGAGGTGGTTTGGCCAGGGGGTGTTGGTGGATTGATGCACACAAAAAGTATGTCTTTTTCTTCCTCACTCATGAGTTAAACTTGTAAACTTATAATGCATCAATAGCATTTTCTATGTAAAACTTCAATAAAATACTTATAATGTGGTTTTTAATTCCGCATTCAATTCATTCTAGTGGTAGGTTGAAAGTGGAGAACACTTCCTACATGCTAGCCATTGAACCGTTTCTGTTACAATAAATGATGCGCGGGACCCTGAAATTACCTCTCCACCATTAATCGAAATTTTCATTTTTTCCGAGTTAGGCAATTTACGAAAAAAACTATTCGATTTCCTCCTCGATGATGCAACGCTGTAGGGATTTGCGGGTTATTTCCCCGTTGAGAATCTGATTAACGAGTATGTTCCGTGACGGCGTTAAAATTTTCAGATCCCGCGTTGGAATGGAGCTAAACGTGTAAAATGCCTCGTAAACTGACATCGGCTCTCGCGAGGAAAAACCGAGATAACGTGCCCGTTGCGTTGGCGAAACTCGATCTCGCACCACGCGAAGATCGAGATTCAAGCTCAAAATCATGATCCATATCATAGATCGGACTTGAATTTAGATGACCAAAGTCCGAAACGGCGTATCTTTGCCTTGGTGTTTCAAAATTTCTGCTCCTATTTATTTCTTCGAAGAGAAACAAGCCAACGTAATAGCTGGAAATTAACTACTCTATTCAGAATATTCTACTGATAGAGAAGGAAAATCAAAGAATTTTCAAGAAATGACTTTGACTAGTTTCCCCAAAAAATAAAGTATGATAGAAAATCTGCAACGTCGCAAATGGAGATATGTAGTTTCGTACTTTGGCAACTATTGACATTTCAGACGATATATGCAGTACCTACCTCCCCGAAAAAAACATGATAAGCGCAATGTATGACTGTGGGTGTTCTTAAAGATCCAACCAAACATAGGAAGAAGAGTGTAGACGGATCATTTTATGGAGGTTTTGGTGTATTGGGGCCGTTTTAGGTTCCTGCTAGGGCTGATGGTACATGATGGCTATTTTGCACAATTTAGCGGCTACACTGAAAAAAAAGATTGGTAGAATTTACCATTCCTTCACGGAATATTTCACACAGTATCAATTCAGAGTCAATTCTGCCAGAAGAAAGGTAAACGTTTCTATAAACTGGTACAGATAACCATTCCTTTGGCAGAATCGACTTGAGGATTGGTAGAATTTACCACTCCTTCACGCTGTGTGAAATACAGCGTGAAGGAATGGTCAATTTCTACCAATCTGTTTTTTCAGTGTGTACACAGGTCCTGTGGGTCCCTCTTACCGATGAGACATCCAATGTAACAGATTTCTTTCATCTCATCGCTGCTTCTTTACCTCTGCAGGTGACAAATCAACTAATTAACAATGTAATCTAAAAAGTTCCCTCTTCCAAACCCATTTTAAAAAGCACTCGTAAACTTAAAACATCCTGTAATGAATTCTCGTCAAATATTTTTAGATTAAATTTTTACTTTTCGATCCGCACTTCCAGCTCTTAAACCCAAAACCAAGTAGTCTTGAAAATGAAAGTCAGATTTCACTCAATTCTCTCAAGCGTTCAGATTCTGCGCTTAGTGCCATGCGTAACGTTTCAGTAACATCAATAAACGATACTGGTATGACAGGGTGATTCCTCCCGTATTCAAGTACATCCACCAGCATTTAAAATGCAGGTCAAAGCCGTGATAGTTCATTTGAATCGATCGCGTTATTATCCGTCTAGTCTGGAGATCCCTCCCAATCATTCATCGTTTCCGGCCACGCCTCTCGGACCGGAAATTAAAATATTTTCAAACCAGCGAGCAAGAGGAAGCGCTAAGTGAATCGATGGCCGATAAAATTGATTCTTCGTGTAAAACACGTATGCAAGCTAAGCGATTTTGAACATTGCTCCTCTTTTGGTAATTCCTTGTTCACTTTTTTCTGAACTTTTTTAGTGAATACGTATGACTCCGTGGAGGAGCAATTATAAGAAGTAGTATTCTCAAAGAACGGTTATGAAAAAATTTACCGATTAAATATAAAAAATGTGAATTTGTTTCAATATTATCGACTGTGATTTAGTATGGTTTCCATAACAGGTTTATCGGTGATCGTGTTGACGCAGAGGACTAAGTTTTGAAGTTAAGAACTTTTACTGTTGCAATGTTGCTAAACTTGAGCAAATTTTTACGTCCGCAACGAATTAACCTAAGGCATACATGAATTTCAAGTGCAATTGTCGCATGTATAACATCATTTGCCCGGTGTAAAAATATTGAATGTTCGAACTTTCAGGGTTTTCTTATGACAAAGAACAAGCCTTTTTTAATTTAGTGGCATTGATGTCGAAAGGTCCTAAATTGCAATTTTTCCTTTACTGCAATTCATTGCAATAAATAGTCTTATCAAGCTACTGGACGTTGCACTTAATAGATCCTTTTTTTACTAAATGATATATTCAACAAAATATTTCAACGCCTCAATCTCTGCTAACCCGGACACAGACTTTTTTCTGCATCGCAATCGTAGATGTATTATAGAGCCTAAAGTATTTTACTCAAACTTATAATTTAGGCTATAACAGCTCAAACAGCTCCCAAAAGCACAGAGTTTTTTCAACCCAGCCGCGAGAAAGCTATCCTACTATGCCAAGGAAGCACATCGTATGAACATTTGAATGTTGCCAAATTCTCACGATAAAAACTTTATTTATGAAGAAACATATGAACATTTTTCCTTATCATTTCAGATATGTACTTAGATCAAATCACGATTAAAGTTTTGTGAAATAATTAAAGAAAATTGCTAACATTTTTTATGGCAACTTTGTATTTTATCGACAAAAAACTTGGCAAAGTCTGAAGGCCGATACGCCTTTTTTACTTAGCACAGTAGTGTAGTTGTACCGGTCATTTTTTCCACTTGATGCGCGCGTAACGTTCGAGAGTAACCGGAACTTAATGATGCGGAAGGGTTTTCACCCCTGAATACCCACCGCTTTGATTGTAATTTCCGGCTATTTGGGGGCCTGAAAAAGTGGCCCACTTTATTATGCCACGCCGCACAGTGGATCGAGTCAACTAGAGAGGTCGGACATGAAATTTTTGACTAAAACTGCCAATTTTGATGACTATTCGTCACATTTTAAATTTCAAGGGGTAGCTTTACAAGAAAGTTTCACGAATGATACTACTTTTAGTACCTCAAAGTTTTGTATAAACGGAGTTATAAGCATTTAAAGTTTCCAAACTTTGTCCGACCTCTCCTATTGACTCGATCTGCTGTGCGACGGAACCCCGCACTCCTAGTCCTGGTCTTGACCAGCGCAGTAAATTTTAATCAAAGAGTTCCACAGAATGGAGGACGCTTATCCCGGGTCAGATTATTTTGACCACGGAAATGGATCAACGAATGCTTCCCGTTCTCGCGTTCTCGAAATTTTGAATTTTTCATCGGGGACCGAAAGTAAATGAGTGTTTGAATACGAATGGTTTTTGTTAGATTTATTTGTGGAATAAGATTGATTTGAGTCCATCATCGAAATTGATAGACAGAGCTATAGATGAAAGATAATATAGATGATAGATAATAATATAGATAATAATAGATGTAATATAGATAATATAGATGAAGATAAGACAAAATGGATATGGAGGGATCCTATTGGCGGAAGCGGGTGGTTGCAATGGACAAAGGAGGTAGGTAATATACGTACTAACGGCAACCTACCAGAGACTCGCAAGCGTTACAAAGGTTTAATGTGGAGAAAGTTATGCGAAGGTTGTAAATATCAAATTTAGTATGAAATAAACTTAAAAATTAGTAACTACGGATGCATCACGGCTGATTGTAATCTACATAGTTGTCTTGATGAAAGGAGTACAATATTCAATTAGTGAAGAATGGGAGGAAGGAGAGAGAAAAGAGAAAGAGGAAAAGTAAAGGGTCGTATAAGAAGAAAAGGAAGAAGAAGGGGAGGAAGAAGAGGAAATGAGAGGAAAAGGAGGGAGAAAAAGGAGACGATAAGCGCAGTTTTCATTCGTCGTATTAGACTTCCTCTTTTTCTCCTCCCTCTCCGTCTTTCATGTTCTTTTCCTCAATTCCATTCTTCTTTTTCCTCCTATCCTCCTTACTTTCTCTCTTTTTCTTCTTATTTTTCCCCTTTTCACCTTATTTTTTCACTTTTAAACTCCTTTTTTTCTCTTTAAGCCTCAATTTTTTCTTATGATCTTATTTTCTCTCTTTTCCCCTTCTTCTCCTTTTTTCCTCCTCTTCTCATTTTTAACTTCTTATTTCCTTCGCATTTTTTTCCTTCCAACTCTCGTAAGATAGATCATAATCACGCTACACTGAAAAAAAAAAAAAAAAAAAAAAAAAAAACGGTCTATATAGTCATACCGTCCACGTTCCGGGCTCTGAGGCCGAAAGTTACGGGTGCTGAAGCCGTAACTTCAATTGCTCCGAGCGCTACGCCCGGAACTCCCGACCTCTGAGCCCGGAGCGAGAACGGTAGAGTCCCTATATGTGTAGAAAGAGTTGAGACAACAAGACTTGTGAATGTCACAAACGGGAATAAAGATTACACAAATCGGAGGTTTGCTGTAATTTTTTATCAACCCATTCTCAACTTCCTGTCTCCGTTCCCACTCTCATTTCATTTGTTCTTTGATGTACCTCCTATTCCCCGATCCATTCCGGTCTATAATCTTTACAATCGGTGGAACTGTAATCTTCATTCCCATTTGTGATACTGTGAGCACCTAAAATACGGGAACCAATCAGAAATGGATTTCGCATTGTCTTTACTCTCAGTATAAAGGGACTCTAGTGGACGCACTGGAAAAAAAAAAAAAAAAAAAAAAAAAAAAAAAAAAAAAAACACATTGGATCTAGAGTCCAGACTCTTAAAAACATCGACAAGAAAAAATTTTCTTAATTCAATCGGATTTTTTCTTATATCAAGAACCAAGCCTCTTGATTTGAGCGGATCTCCTCTTGATTTAAGCAAAAATCTGATTGAATCAAGAGTATTTTTTCTTGTCAATGTTTTCAAGAGTCTGGACTCTACATCCAATGTGTTTTTTGTTCCAGTGGACGGTATGTTCATATGGCCATAAGTATATATTCTAGGAGTTTCAGGGCAAAGTTTTTTTGTTTTTTTTTTCGGTGTAACGTTAACGTGTCTTAACGTGGTAACGCATGATTATCCATCGGCCAAGATGGCATCGCGGCAGTCGGGAAAAGTTTCCCGGGCCGACGCGACGGCGGCGGCGACGCTGGGTGGCGTGCGGACCTCCGCGAAGGAGTCCCTCTAAATTCGGCCTGCCCGATCAGGTGGATAAAACGGAATTTAATTGCTGCGATAAGGGCTTGCAGGTAATGCACCGAGCCGGGGCCGGGGCTGGGCCGAGGAGCCCAACTTCGGGGATCGATCGAAACTTCTTACTTAGCAAGAATTCGTCGAGGGCGGAGTGGCACTAATGGGTTTGCGTCGCCGAGCTTCCGTGCGGTGAATACGCCGAGTCCCGGAGCCCCAGGCATTATCCCGCCAGTGTGTGCTCTGTAGACCACCGCGGATCGCCGTCCGCCCAACAGGGATTCGTTCCATATTCCCTACGGACAACCGTTTAAGGGGAGGCGACTTTTCTCAAATTTCAATCGCTGGTTTCACAGAATGCCCAAGTCTGGGAAAAAATTGAAAAAAAATGTATCCAGGAAATGGAAAGGATCGAGTTTATCAGAAATAGTCCAGGCGCGGAAGATCGAAATCATACGAATATCGGAAGAAATTGGGATACACGATTTTCATGTTTTAAGTTGTTCATTCACTGGAAAAAAAAAACACATTGGATCTAGAGTCCAAACTCTTGAAAACATTGACAAGAAAAAATACTCTTGATTCGATCGGATTTTTGCTTGAATCAATACAAAATCCGCTTAAATTAAGAGGCTTGGTTCTTGATTCAAGCTACATTCTGATCGAATCAAGAGCACTTTTTCTTGTCGATGTTTTTAAGAGTCTGGACTCTAGATCCAATGTGTTTTTTTCCAGTGTTTGGGTAAATCGAACACTCACAAAAAGTCCCCATGAATCCGAGTTCAGACACATTTTTGTAAAAAAGTTGTATTTTGGCCTAAATTTTTCAACCAAGTACTCTGGAAAAAAAAACACATTGGATCTAGAGTCCAGACTCTTAAAAACATCGACAAGAAAAAGTGCTCTTGATTCAATCAGAATCTAGCTTAAATCAAGAACCAAGCCTCTTAATGTAAGCGGATTTCGTTTTGATTCAAGCAAAAATCCGATTGAATCAAGAGTATTTTTTCCTGTCAATGTTTTCAAGAGTCTGGACTCTAGATCCAATGTGTTTTTTTCCCAGTGAAGTCTGGACAAAAAAATTGAAAAAAAAAATGTATCCTGCAGGAAATGAAAAGGACCGAGTTTATCATAATATTCCAGGCGCGAGGGATCAAAATCATACGAATAGCGGAAAAAATTGGGATACACGATTTTATTGTTTTAAGTTGTTCATTTGGGTCGATCGAACGCTCACAAAAAGTCCCCATGAATCAGAGTCCAGACACCTTTTTGTAAAAAGTTGTATTTTGGCCTCAATTTTTCAACCCAGTACGTTCCCTCACCCCAAAGACGAGGAATTCACCATCGGAATAAATCATAAACTGGGTCAGAAATGGGAACTGCGATGAGTCAAGTTTTCTCTTCCACGCGTCTGAAATTAGTCATTGGGATAGGATCAGTATCCTTGGGTCAGACGAAATAAACGAAACCCATTACTCAGACGAGGCCTCTGCTCGGTTCTTTGCGATGAATCGATTAATCTACCATTTAACCCTATGGAAAAGGATCGATTATCAATGTATGCTGTAGTAATCGATTCTTTACCATAGCATCAAATGGGAAAATATCGATAATCGATTAAGCACGCTGCGTTACTTGACCGGGGCGGGGGCAACGCGCATGGAGATCCGGCGGGGCAAAAGTGCGGAGTTCAGAATTAACGAAGTTAACCTCATCTCAATCCAACACTCACTCTGGTTAATGGAATGCCTTTAATTCTTTTGTGCCGGCATTTTTCTAACTTCCCCGCTCTATGGTTTTCAGCTCCGGGCCCGTTTCTTCCACTCTTCCAGCCGCCGTTGCTTGATTTAAATTATTGCCGGAGATTATGCGTCGAAGGGGGAAAAAGAGAAAAAACCCGCCCTTTGCGCCGTAGATTTGCATTCTCACCGTTGTCGGGAGAATTGCACTCGTTTTACTCTTTAGTCATCTTTTCATAGGGGCCGTCCATGAATTACGTGCTGCTTCGGGATGTTGATGGGGGCGTTATGTAATTTGCAGGAGGGTGTTTAGCAGCGATGCCGTGTTACCGAGGACTGAGGAGAGAGCGGTAACTCAAAAAGTCAAATGACCCAGCAATGTTCATCCGAACTGATGTTTTTACGTCCAAATCTTCTACCTTTCAAAAAATTTTTAATCATCACCCAAAATACGTTTCGAATTCGTTCGGGTGATGAAGAATCTTCAAACGTGACTTTAATTATGCCGGACTTTTACCAAATTGTACTAAACGGATGTATTATTTTTATGATAGACATCAAGACAGCCAAATGTTCTACCTGCTGTACACTGAAAAAAAATATTGGTAGAATAATTTATCATTCCATCACGCAGTATTTCACACAGCGTCAATTCAGAATCAATTCTGCTAGAGGATAGGTAAATATTACTATTTACTGATACAGGTAACCATTCCTCTGGTAGAATCGACTTGAAGATTAGTATAATTTACCATTCCTTCACGCTGTGTACAATCTTTTTTTCCAGTGATGTTTGTTCGATACAATTAGACTGATTCTGTTCAAATCCATCCAATTATTGTTCTGGTGGAAAAATTGGTTTCACTTCTCTGAATGCTCTCCAATCAAACGGTAAAAATTAGACGTTGCCCAACACAAGACCTCGTTTGCAGGAAGATTAACATCGACCATTGTTTTCCGCTTTTTCCGAAATAGAAAAAAAAATGTAAAATGAAAAAAACAAAACCTTGAAAAAGGTTGGATACAGTGATAAAAACGTGTCGTCGGACAATCATCGTCTCGCCTATGCATTCTGTTATCGCTCCAGATCGTCACTGTGGGTGAATTATTTTTCGCCATTCATTGTGCGAGGCGCTGGAGGGGGTGAGTGTCCACCATGAATCATTCTGTTGTCATTCGCACGATCCTATCAAGCCTTGATCAATTTTGCAAGCGACTGAATATGAATACCCACCACGAGGCAGATCGTTTCGTTTTTCAGCGATTCTTATGCGCGCCTATGAGGTATGTTTCGCACTATCTACCCCAACTTTGGTTTTGGGTTTTTACTCAGCACACGTTTCGTTCATTGTCGAAAGTATGAAAATAACCAATAACCATGCATCCATCATGAATGTTGTTTTCCCAAGAAATTATCGCAACAACGAATTAATTAAATGGATTAATGAGCGAGGTATCATCCGAGTAAAATCTTCCATTTCTCAGTACTTTAAAGTGTAAGAGCAGTCATATTAAAATAGAATAAAAATGAAAAATCAACCTTTTGGAACTGTAGTTTGTCAAAATCTCTACGAAATCAGTTGATAAAAAAAGTTAGGTGATCAACAAACAAAGGAACTAGACGTAACTTGAAGACGTCCCCTGCCATGCAACGCAAAAGCGCCATTTTACATTTTTTGGAAACGATGTATCATAGCAGAATAACTCGTGTACTTTTTTGACTGTTTTTACAGAATTCTTTCGCAAACAGTATCAAGAACTTAACCTGAAAATTTAAGGTAAATGGGTAAAACGGTTTTTATTTAATAAAGCGTTAAGTTCCAAAAAACGAGGGAAAATCTTGATGGATTTACGGCGTTCTTGCTTAGCACGGGAGTGCTTTGGGAAGGATATAAAAATAACATGGAACCGATGGGATTTAATTATTTTTACTTTTCATCGATTTTTATGTATGTAAGAAACAGACTACACTGAGATATACATCCTGTTTACCAGTTGTAAACCGCTGATTTTTGCGTTGAAGAGAATCGTCTACCAATTTTCCACCTGTAAGTCCTACAAAGAATCCCACCCGTTCGAATAAAAAAATGCAAGTTTTGAGAAATAGATAAATGTGATTTACCTTCGAGATGGTGATAAGTACCACAGGAGGTCCACCACAATGGTCGAATTCCAGGAATTGAAATGATTGCTTTCTCATGTAAGAACACATGTGTATTGGATGGTCAGATGTTTGAAGATTTTTCTTCTGATCTTTATACATCACTCCTCTCGATAAAATAAACTTCACATCCAAAAATCTTGTGCAGGTTTTTTTTCCTGCAAATAAGCAACTTGGGTTCAAAACATGATAGCTGTGCTTTTTATTTATTTTTTTTTTTCTAACAAAGGAAAGTAAATGAGGCGAGAGCAGTCGCTTTTAACTTGTGTTTCCTCATTATGTAAAATAAAAGTATTTTGAGTTGAGTTCGTGCCCCCAGATTCAATTATCCCGGGTTGCTTCTTTTGCAACCCTCCACAAGAACATATTTTCATTTTAACCTCCCTTTCTTCTTTGCGTGTCCTTTTGGGCGTATAATAGTAAAAGCGCGAATGAGATTGTTTATCAGCATACACACTCGAGTAGTTTTTCTCGCTTTAAGTCAGATCCAAAATTAATTTACAACCACAGTCTACAAAAAAACATATTTAGAACGGAAAGGAAGAGAGGAGGTAGAGAAAAACTCACAGTAAACGAGGTGTCGCTCAAATTCGGGAGAAAATTTAAAAAACAAGGCCCAATTGCGTTCCTCCTATCTCTGGCTGTGTTGATCACGTAGTCCATAAAGCACCAACACAAATAAAACAAACAGAAGCAACTCAACATGAAAATAAACTAATTGTAAGAGAGAGGACGCGCGTTGATAGAGTTGATGACGGCGCAGAGATACAACTATTCGTGCTTGATGGATGTCCGTGTTGTATCTGCAAAATTGAAGGTGCCATGGCGTACGGCAAGAACTCGCCATGCTATATGCTCCGCTATATACTGCCAATGAGGTGCCAATGCTGCCGTGGTAAGGAAGAACGTCGTATGAGCCTTCAGACGTTGCGAAGTTTCCTCCGATAAAAACCGAATTTGATGGGAAAATTATGAAAATTATTTTTCAAAAATTTCAGACGATTTTTTACGATTATTGCGTGAAAAATTCGCAATTTAATCTAAAGTATCTGAAAATTTCGAGGAAAATTATGCATGAATGTTGTCTAAAATACATGTTTTATTATTGGAAATTTGGCAACTATCAAATGTTCATACGGTGTTCTTCCTTAGCACGGCAGAATGAGGAACACGTCTCTATTATCTTCGACTGTGTTGACACTCGATTCTATCTTTTTTCAATTCGATGTCTGCTTCTTATTTCTTTGGGATGTATTTGTAGTCTTCTAAGCTCGTACGTACCGGC
The DNA here is from genome assembly GCF_918797505.1 of Bemisia tabaci. Lineage (NCBI taxonomy): Eukaryota > Metazoa > Arthropoda > Insecta > Hemiptera > Aleyrodidae > Bemisia > Bemisia tabaci. The sequence continues at coordinate 33,580,882 of NC_092799.1, forward strand.
CCTAAAACTGCCCAGAAAAGATAGTCGGGTCAGTTTGACCTGGCTTAGGATTCCTAGGAGTAGTTGTTGAAGAAAATTCCTGACAGTCGATTTTCTTTTTATTGTCTTGCATTTTAATCTCTGATATTTTTTACAATTTATTTGTGGACCTGTATCCATAGCTCGTACATACTGGCCCCATACAACTCTCGAGACACGGGTTTTTAGCAAGCATCGAGTCAATTTGACCCGTCTTAGGTATCTAAGAGATACTCGTAGTTTGTTCATCATGATGTTGCTTGAATCGATCACCGAAAAATTTGTAATTCCTCATGATGAAGTTATTTTTGCAATTTATTGATTTTTAAAAGAAAATATAATTTAGAATTTGAAAGCATGTGAATGCTAGCTAATTTAATTTTGAATAAAAGCTGCCTGACCAGCGCGCAAATATATTTTCAAATTAAATAGAAGAAATTTTGAATGAAATAAACCTGAAAGATCACATCAGTTGGAATAAATGGGTGTAACCATTCTGCGAATTCTCTTAACGTCACATTGTTAGTGTCAAAGAAGAAGAAAGAAAATGGTTCAAAAACGCAAGGAAGTAATCTTTATGCAGATTTCTCTAATACTGTCATTTCAATTTTAAAATATTGAATAATGATTTACGATTCTTTCTTTCTGAAAAAGTTATTCTTTCATATTTCACGAACGAAGTACAATTTTGGGGGCTTAAGTTTTTCACCTGCGAATTTTGTAAGGAGGTCATGGTGAAGAGATGGCAAAGACAGAGCTGTCCACTCAATTAATCAGAGCCACCCGGATTTTGCAGGACTTGGTAAATAAGCTGTCAAAGCAAACACCCCCAACCCTTCCTCCCTCTCCCTCCCTCCTTGAACGCGAAACCGGCCCTCGAGCAATGCCTGTCATCACCGCCACCCCAGCTACTGACACCCTCGAACCGCTGCATTATCTTCTGTAAGGGTTGGTGTAATTGGTAGCGCACGGAATCTTGCAATTTTATCGAGAAGAATGTGACTGCTGAAATGATACAGGCGTAGATGTGTTTGTATCCTGATGATCTAAATTCAATCCACTTGCTTGAAACTTGTGAAATGGTATGATTTTCAAGCTGCATTACGTTTTGCGTAGGTACTAAGTCTGGGAAAAAAGTAGAACCTACAATATTTTTTTGAACTTCATTTACCCTTTTTTACTATCGTTGCTTTCCTGACATTTTACAATAATTCAACAGGGTGAATTGTTTCTAAATCGAACTATCTAATTGTTTTTTTTTTTTTGTCACTGCTAAAAAAACTGAAGAAAGTAGAATACATTCGAGATTATGTTTCTTTCCGAAAATTTTTCACTGGATTCCCCCTTCTCCGGAAACCCTCAAAAATGGAAATTTAGAGGGATGAAAGTGGTTATATTAGATTCATTTGAGTAAAATTAAATAATGGGAGTCTAGTCTGAAAGCTCCATCTGAAACTGTTTCCAAGGAAAAGATAGTGTGAATGAATTGTGTCTTGTTCCTTGTGCGTCTATTTTAGTGGAACGTTGCGTAATGGCTAAGAATGAACATTATAACATTTTAGACTTCCAAGTGGCTCAAATTGCAGAATCACACAAATGAAGGCGCCTCTCGTTCCTCTTTTGCTTAATCCTCTCGAGTCGGAGGTTTACACTGCCTCGCTAAGGCTATGAGCCTTCAGACGTTGCCAAATTTCCTTTGACAAATTACGAAATTTCGGGAAAAATTGTAAATATTTTTCTCTCGATTTTTCAGAGAATTTCGTTCGTAATTTGATCGAAAATTTGTTAAAGTTTGAAGGTGCCATATTCATAACTTTTTTCCAAAGTAGATTTTTTCTGAAAGGAAATTTGGAAACGCCTGAAGGCTCATACGGCGTTCATCCTCAGCACGGCAGTACATAATTACACCGTTTTCTCGGACCAAAGCAAACTTTCCCCCGCACTATTTATATCCTACTGAATTAAAATTGGAAGTCTCCTAATAGTGGTTAAATTAACCTCGGCTCCATGAACCTTGATTTAGAATCACCCACATTCGAGTAAAATTGCACGGGATGAACAACCCCCCGCGGCAAAAGAAAATCCACCGTTTCCTCCTCTTTTTAAACTCGAAAAATCCATAGCGACTTCTCTCGAGAATCGCGGCTCTTAAATGCTGAGAGGCTCAGGGAGGAGGGGAGCACGCAAATGCCTCGGTTCTCCTTGCCGGAGAGGAGATCTGAAAGGAAGTAATGAATATTTTAGGCTAAAATGAGTTAATGTCATGCGTGCTTGCTCATGCGAGAAAAAGGAGCGGAAACGGTGAGAGATTTGTGTTTCTTTTTTCTTCCTTCCCCGCGTTCCTCCTTGTGTTTTATTCTCTCACCGCTTTGAGCCGAGATTGGAAGCGAGGAAGCCGGCGTGACGTCTCGTAGTGGAGAAAAGAAAGCTCCGCGGTTGCCGGTCTGTAATTCGGAAGAGAAAACGTCCACCTGCGGGCTGATTATTGACATTGATAGACAAAGCTATAGACAAAGAAGACAAAAAGGATATGGAAGGATCTTACTGGTGGACGCGGGTAGTTGCAATGGACGAAAGAGGTTGGTAATAGACTATATAAAGGAAACCCATGAGAGACCCTATGGTTGGTCCATCATTTTCTCCATTAGAGGTTAATAACCACACATTTCAATCAATAGGATCGCTCCAAACACCTTATGTCTTGTTTGTCTTTTGCTTTATCTATCAATTTCAATAATCAGCCCGATATAAGGAAGGGCGGAAAAAGAGAGTTGTAAAAATTCAAAATCCGACAACGTTACACATCAGCGGTCATGTTCACATCTGTCGAATTCGGACCGGGGAAACTTACAGGAGTTACAGGAGTGTCGATGTTGACAAAAGAGGTAGGTAATAGACTAACGGCAACCCACGAGTGACCCGGTAGTTAGTCCATCATTTACCCCCTTAGTTTGTAGGAACCACCCATCTCAACCAATAGGATCGCTCCATACTCCTTGTGTCTTCTTTGCCTATAGCTTTGTCTATCAACTTCAACAATCAGCCCGCTGTGAGAGTAACAGCGTGACACCCAGAGACAAGAGATCACTAAGCACTCTCAGATGAAGCAATAAAGTTTTAGTGAGCAAATTCTGCATTGCGCAGACTCCAGACTTTTTTGATGTGCCCATCTAGATTTTTGTGCCATGTAATCCCGTGAAGAGTATATTCATGGATGTGTCTCTTACGTGCAGCAGACTCGTGGTGCACCCGAAAAATTTGGCAACGATAACCATCCTGTTTGCAAGTGGAGCCATTCTCACGATGCTTCCGAAATTAGGTTTCGCCGACATGGATACGCCCCAATCTCGTAGCGTAGGCCCAGGGACCCGCGGAACGAGAGCTCGGAAAAAACAATCAAACTTTTTCGTGAGCAACACAACGCCCCCACCCGCCCCGACCGGGTTTATCGATTCACCGTGGGGGAGGGGGACGGGGGAACGGGGTGGGGGGTGCCAGCGAGTAAGATAAAAAGCGAGTGGATTTTGACAGTGCCACTGATTCGCATTTATATGCAAATAATACGACGACAAAAAATAATGACGCCACTACAATGACTCGCATTCCGTTACTTCAGCCGTTACCGTTTCGTCTTCGGAGTTGGCTGCGGATGGATCTTTGTTTCGCCTCTCCGAGCGGGTGCACTTTCCGTCTATGCGTGCTCCACAATTCCGCACGCTCCATATTCCCTCGCAGGGTTTCGAATGGAGTCGCTCTTTCAATCCTAGTCTGGCAGACTGGGGTCTTTGAAATCCGAGTCTTCGTCCATTTTCGAAGCGAATGACATCAACGAAGAGGAGGAAGAAAAAGAAAAAGAAGAGAAAAAGAAAGACAAATATGGATTGAGAAACAAATGTTTGGTCCTATGAACCGCAAGCTCGGTGTTCTTTATTGGCCATAAGGACGTATTTCTGCCAAACAGAACTAGGTGCACTAAGATATGAGCCCTGAGATTTATGAGAATACATGCATAACAGGGCTCACGTCATGATGCACATAGTTCCGTTTGGCAGAAATACGTCCATATGCCATTTAGAACATGTGTGGTACCTCTGGTCTTAGGAACTGTATCCAACAGGGGAGGCGTGATGGATCTATCTTCGATATTTCTCCCATTTTAAGCTATGGTGACTTAAAGAATCGATTAGTAAGGGGATCGTTGGGAACACCCTGTTTATCGATCCTTTTCTATAGGTTTAAATGGCAGATTAATCGACAAATCACAAAGCACGCCACGCCACTGCTGTGTCCGCAGTTCATGCAATCGAACATTTTTATGGTTCTTTACCTCGATTCGATTTGGTTATGATGAAGTCCAATGAGCATGATGTTATTAGTTTAATGCATTGCCTGGCAGGGCCGGATTAAGGGGGTGGCCACATGGGCCGCGGCCCGTGGTGGCAAATTTACAGGGAGCGGCAAATTTTGCGATTTTTTTAAATGCAGGTATAAAAAAAATTCGGATTTAGAAAAAAAATTACAAACGAGAAAAGGCGACAAAATCTTTAATTTTCTAAGAGTATAGTATTTCAGCACCTTTAATTAGTCAAGTTAAGAAAGAAACCAAACACGCAATTTGGCCTGGAACGGCGCGACTTACCTAGAGAGAAATGATGACGAGGACTTGAGATGAAAAGGAGAAGCCCTCGGCGCGGCGATCGGCATGTAACACATGTTAGCGCCTACAAGACTGCACGAATACTTCACGCATTGCATCAAACACAGTTCGGTCATTGCGGACAGCGTGAATCGGATAGCGCCTATAAGAATGCATGGATACCTCACGCATTGCGGCAAACACAGTACGATCAGCGCGAGACGCATAGCGCCTTCAAGACTGCGTGAATACTTCACGCATTGCGTCAAACACAGTTCGGTCTGCGAGGCGCGGCGGGGGAAGTTAAAATCATTAATCCACATTTATGTTTGTTCTTTCATATTTTTTTCGTTCATTTCTTATGAATGGAAGGCCTTGTCCACACAGAAATAGGTTTACAAAACTTAACTTTCGCGCAAAGTTCTGTGAACTTTTGCTAGTAGTGTTGACAGGGCTTTCCCAAAAAACGTGTTCAACACCAGTAAACGCGTCTTATGCACCCCTTTCCCGGTGGCAAGTTCATTTGATGGTTTTCATTGGTGTTTCAAAACGAATGAGAAGGGGGCGGCAAGAGGGTAGATCCGGCCCTGGTGCCTGGACGTTATTTCAAGATTGCAAAACTGACTTTAACAATAAAATCGTTAATAGGAGCATAACTCTACCGTATATATGCTCAAAATATACTGCTTATTTTATGTGATCAGTAAACAAATGCGTCAAATTCCCGGTTTTAAGCACCTAACATTTGCCTGATAAAAATTCAATTTGGACCGGACTGGTGCCACGCGAATCAAGTAGGAGGGAAGGGGTCTCAACTTGCTTTACACTACGTCTCAGAAGGAGGGAGAAGAGGTCAAGTCCGGTCTTATGAAAGTTTTCCACTTTAAGAGGAATAATATTTTTCGAATTCAGCTAGTTTTGAGGATTTTTTATGCTCGAAAAAGGAGGAGAGGTCTAGCCCAATTTTACGTAATTCAAAAGGAGGAGTGAGAGGTTGTCTCACAGGTACCTTACGAAAAAGAAAAAGGGACCAAATAGTCAGTCGAATTACTACCCAAGTAGCATTTTCCAATGTAAAAGTTGCAACAAGTTGAAACAATGTTGGTATTTGCTGCAACAAAGTTGCAACTTTCGGTCAACTTTTGGTCGATAAGTGCCGATTTTCGACGATCTGATCGGAAGACAAAGTTGCAACCTGCTGAGATTGCAAAATTGCTGAACCAAAGTTGTTTAAAATCTAAAGATAGGCAACCAGCAATACTTTGAAGCTCAAACACGTTTCAACTTAATTGCAATAATAACTACTTCCAACAATGATAGCTCCTTCGGGGGAGAAAGTAGGCAATCTGCACATCAATCTATTAGTTGCAAGAATCAAACGATTTTGTTTCAAGTTGTTGCAACCTCTGCTACTTGGGCATACATAATATGAATGCTTATACATTCCTTACATAATATTTGAACAGTTCCTTAGCTAGCACGTATTTTGATGATGTTGGGATGTTGATGTTGTGTCCTCTCGACTGGGAAGCTATAAATTGCGCGTAGAGATTTTGATTTCAGAGACTCCCCAGTTACCGTAGTTCGACACTGGTACTTTTGGGAGCGCATAAACATAATGGAGAATTTGCAAGGGTCTGAAATTTGATGAATTTCTGTTTAAGTGGAATCCTCTGAGTGAACTGAACACGAAGATACCCTTGATTCATAAATTGAGCAATTATTAGAGGAGATATGACAAAATAACCGATTCTGCTAAAATACATGTGTTTAAATGGGAAATGCCGCCAGATGACGTCACAAGGCGGCACATTTTCTCACTTTTAAATCAATTTTTCTCCAATTTCCCATGTCAGAAAAAAATTATGAAAAATATTGCGAACTCAGCTCATTAGGCACTTTCAGATGAAGCAATAAAAAAATTGCGTGCAAATTCTCCATTCACGGAACTTTGCCAAAAACAAGTATTTCCCATAAACCGCACAACACCGGCGGCTGCGAGTATAATACTATTAATTGACGGACCGGGAGGCCGGGTGCGCCGCGGTTTCGCCCCGTTATGATGCGGCTAGCGCCTGATTATTTTACCTCTGCAACCCGCTTCACACGTGCCCTCAATCGCCACTGCCCGCAGTACACCCGCCGTGTTGCCTCTCCTCTTCAAAAACTCCAATATTTCTGGCTGAAAGTGGTATGATTCGGCAACGCACTGACAGTTTTTGCTACGACCGAGACTGTTTGTCATTCATAATACGGGCGAATGACCACTCAAAGTTTCGCCGGTTGATTGGCGCTGCGGTTGACTCCCTCCCCCTCCCCTCCCCTCCTCCCAACTGCCTAGAGTGCCGCCCCCGCCCCCTTCTTTCCAGTAGTTTGAGACAAATCCGAACGGACCGGGTGCAACGAATTAGGACGGTGGTTGGCCTCAAAATCTCTGGTCATACGCTCTCTCCTCAGCTTCTCGTTCTATCAAGAGGGAGGCTACTTTTCGAGGCAACTTGTTTCCGTTTTTCAAGGTTGCAAGGTGGATTGAGGAAAAACTTTGAGCTTTCCAAGTTCTACTTATTGAAAGAAGAACAAAAAGGAGGAAACTCTCTGTAGTGGAGACCTCTCTGACTTTATTTGAAGGGTTTGGAGGGCAAGGCGCATAACTGCAGTTTTTGAAAAAAATTGAGATATTAATGATTTCAAGGAAAACCAATCTTAACGCATATTCTGTGAAAACTCTGCTCTTAAATTCCAATTTTTAAGCATCAAACAGTCAGTTTGAACTTTCTCTCCGCCGTAAGGATCCATGTAATTTTGGAGCTTCAAACATGTATTTCTCGAAATAGCAACAACTGCACTTATGCACCTTGTCCTCAAGCCCCTCATTTATGATAGATAATACTGTATTAAAGAATGGGCCTGTTGCAAATTTTTGCTAGAGCAAAATTAAGAGTTGTTTCTATCAATAAATGACGCAAAAATCATGATGCACGCATAAGCAAGGTTTGAAATTTACTCTTAATTTAACAATCTGGCGTTTTTTTTAGCTTCTCGCTTCAAAAACGACACCTCTAACGAAATGTTCTCCTGTGCCATGGTATCGTTTCTGAAGCGGGAAGCTCAAAAAAACGCAAATTTCTCACGTAAATGTGAAGTTAGCAGTGCATTTCAATCTTTGCCAATGCGCTCATCGTGATTTTTGAGACATTTACTAATAGAAACAACTATCAATTTTTCTCAAGCCAAATTTTGTAACAGGCCCATTCGAGGTCTGCTCAACTTCGAATAAACAACCAATATTTTAAGATGCAAGGGAGAGTATGTCACAGGCTTACAGGTCACCTTCCAGCCAAAGTATTGCGAGCGTCATGTATTGTACTTAAGCACCATGCTACCAAAATTGCATGAAAACCACTCTGAATTGCCAAATTTAAAAGGAAATGATGTTTGAGCAATATTCCCTTTCCAATTGTTGCAAGATTCAGAAATCTTAAAAATGAGAGTCGCTTGAGAGAATGACCGATTTAACTTTTAGCCTGCGACATAGTTTAGCACGTAAGAAAAGGAGCCGTCTTCAAAATCTCACCGAGCACCAAGCATAGAGATTTAGGAGGGAATAGCTGACTTTTGTTTGCCAAAATTACATTTCAGGTGCCTAAGGAAGGAGGAATGGAGGAATGGACGAATGGACGAATGGAGGGATGGAGGAATGGAGGAATGTAGGAAAGAAGGAAAGGAGGAATGGATGAAGGGAGGAAGGGAGGAATGGATGAAGGGAGGAAGGAAGGAAGGGAGGAAGGGAGGAAGGAGGAAGGGAGGAAGGGAGGAAGGGAGGAAGGGAGGAAGGGAGGAAGGGAGGAAGGAGGAAGGGAGGAAGGGAGGAAGGAGGAAGGGAGGAAGGGAGGAAGGGAGGAAGGGAGGAAGGGAGGAAGGGAGGAAGGGAGGAAGGGAGGAAGGGAGGAAGGGAGGAAGGGAGGAAGGGAGGAAGGGAGGAAGGGAGGAAGGAGGAACGGAGGAATGGAAGGATGAGGGAATGGAGGAATAGAGGAATGGAGGAATGGAGGAATGGAGGAATGGAGGAATGGAGGAATGGAGGAAGGAGGAAGGGAGGAATGGTGGAATGGAGGAATGGAGGAATAGAGGAATGGAGGAATGGAGGAATGGAGGAATGGAGGAATGGAGGAATGGAGGAATGGAGGAATGGAGGAATGGAGGAATGGAGGAATGGAGGAATGGAGGAATGGAGGAATGGAGGAATGGAGGAATGGAGGAATGGAGGAATGGAGGAATGGAGGAATGGAGGTCTGAAAGAATGGAGGGATGGAGGAAGGATATGAGGAAAACATCGGAAAAATCACCTGACATCATTCATGGACGGCCTCGGAGGACCTTTAACGAGGAAGTAGAAGAGCGAAACTAACGAGAAGATTCGTTGAATGATGATGGATCTTGTCGACGCCTATGTTGATACGTCAGCCTGGCTGTAATCTCAGCTCGCATGACTGCTGCTGAAACACCTAATTAGCAGGGGACAGATAAAGAGACCGAGCGCGGGAGAGTGCTATTAAAAAAAAGGGAAGAAACAGGTGAGGCAAACTTTTCTCCTACCGTATCTCCTTGTTAATTTAAAGTTCATTCGGAACGGAAACCTTTTATGCGTCCCAAGCTCTCAATAACTTAACCGGAATAACACGAGAACCCAGTCTTACGGGTGTCCTTCCTTTCCATTCTTGGGATGTAATTCAAGGACCCCTATATACCCATTCCCTTGCTTGTTGTAAGGAACTTACCAATTTTTTCAGCTTTTTAACTTGAAAAATGTCAATGTCTCCCCCCCCCCCACCTTCCATCCTCGGCAAAATCGTTATTTTCGAGAGTGATTTTCCAAAGTAGAAAATTAAACTACACATAATGATTTAAGTATGTACAGCAGCTTGGAGCACGGACAATCTTCGTTTCACGATACAGAACTCTATCGTTTTAATTAAGTCTAGAGTCACCAGGTCACTATTCAATATTGCTTATAATTTATTCGGAATTGCGACTATCAGTTTTTCGTTAATTTTTTCATGTTCCCTCTTTCTGTGTCTTCTTGATTATATTTCAACAAAGCTTTTAATGACACCAATAATGTATTTCTGATTTTGGTGACTAGTCCGAAATCGCTCCCTCCTCTATAGGTCTAAACAAGAATGGACTGTTATTGTAATGTATTTTTATTCTAACTCTATATTGTACTCTTATTGACTCTTTCTTATTTCTGTGAACTAAAAAGCATTAATCTACCTTATATTGCTCGATTTTTATTAATCAGTACTCTACCCTATACTGCTCGATTTTTATTAATCAATTTGATCCATTTTTTCTTCTTTATTCAAAGATCGAACCTGTAGATGTTACCTTAGCAGTATGAAATTTTCCGGTAACCGGTCAAAAAGTTATCCGGTAAAGGCACCTTAGTAGTGCTTGGACAATTTTCAAGGAAAGGATACGGTACCGCCGAACAACCACTTCGTTACTTTTTTACAAAGAAACTGAAACCATTCTGAGTTGAAATTTTGTTGGTCAACGTTAAATTCATCTAGGCTCACTGCTGCGTCAATAATTTTACTCTCATGCATAGTGTCCGATTTAGTTTCTCGACGAATAAAGTCGGTGCAACGCAACGTGAGAGAAGTTAGAGGCAAAATTGCGGCGGCCCAGAATGTGGGCAACTTTCGTCCGGTGCGGACAACAATGACGTCACCACTCGGGGACAGCTTCGGCTCCTAACTTTTCGTTTGTCACTAACTCGCGACAGACGCTCCAACTTTTTCCAGCCTCCGGACCGCAACCGTCGCGCCGGCCGAGGTGAAGTCATCCGGGAGATTTTATTAAAAACCGGCTTGAGCTCGACACCCCATGTGGCGAAACTGACCACCGCTTCTGGGTGGCGGGTTGACTCTATGCACACAAGTGTTGGCTTTCATTTTTGGTCGCAAAACTTTCCCCGTTACCAAAGAAAGCAGGAACGACCAAATTCCAGAAATTGAGGTGCTGAAATTTAAATGACTTAAATAAAATGACTGACTCCGGTGAAACAGTACAATTGGATTGTACTTTGCAAAAAAGAACCAGGAGAATTCCAGTGTTGCTAGGATTGTGCAACTTACATGCCTTGTGATAAAATTATTAAAACGTACAAAAAATTAAATTTACAAGGGTAATTTTTGTATTGAATTTGTAGTTTTTCACGGAGAAAAAAACCTCGTGCGTGGGACCCGAAGTTTAGGTCATATGGTCTCTGAAGTTTTCGGAATGAACATCTGAACACCTTAGGTGTAGCTGTCGAGGTTCGGATCACACACCTGAAATTTCAGTTCTTACATCTTAAGTACCTCAGATGTGAGAACCGAAGTTTTTCGGATGTGAGAACCGAAGTACTTCAGATGTAAGAACTGAAGTTTCAGATGTGTGATCCAAATCTCAGCAGCTGGACCTAAAGTGTTCAGATGCTCAATCCGAAAACTTCAGAGATCCATATGACCTAAACTTCGGGTCCCACGCACGAAGTTTTTTTCTCCGTTTAAGACGTAGGTCGGTACAACCTGGTCAGCAAAATCCGAAATTCGAAGTACGAAAAACGGTCCATAACGTCCGATTATTTTGCTTCCATCAATTCGTGATATAATTTTAAACATTTTATGTTGAATGCATTTTTTCCATAAACTCCACCATTTCTAAGAACATCTATGATAAAAGTCGCCGTGCCGACCTACGTCATCAAAAAAATTCCAAGATGCCCGAAATGCAACACCACCTTTTTTTCTCTCCATGAGATCGCTCCATACTCCTTAGTCTTCTTTGCCTATAGCTTTGTCTATCAATTTCAATACTCAGCCCGCTGTAAGAAAGGGCGAAAAAAGAAAGTTGTGAAAGTTCAAAATCCGGCAACGTTACACATCAGCGGTCATGTTCACATTTGTCGAATTCGGACCGGGGAAACTTACAGGAGCTACAGCTGTCGATGTCAGCTTTTCGCGACAAAAACGCTCCCCGGGAATATTCTTCGCGACCCCGACCCCCCCCCCCCCCCCCCCGCGCGCGCCCCTCCCGCGAGTAATTTATTCGAAATAAAACAATATCCCGTCTCGACGGGCGGATATTTTAACGTCTCAATTTTCCCGGGCGCCTCGGAAGGGGTGATATTAAAAAAGTTCGCCGTGTCTTATCTCGCTCGGCTAACTTTGAGCGTTTGTGCAGACTAGTCCTCGTCGCTTTAAATTCGCTAGGCTCCCGGCTCGAGTGTCATTGAGAGTCACCGATGAACCCCGGCTCGGTTACACGTTGCGAGTCGCGAGCACTCGCGCGAGTGCCACTGTCGCGACGACGGGGCCACTTCTGACACGCGGGAGCATTGATTCAAATTGCTCGAGTAGAGTTCTGCTCCGGCACTCGCGCCGCTCGTGAGCCTCTTTCGAGGGGGTTAACTGGGGTGTTGGCGTCTGCGAAACCCCCTCTTTTCAACCGAGGAAGCCTTGGGGTGCATCTCCAGATTTGGCACTACAAATGTGTGCATTCTAATTAATACGATCGATGTATGGCGTGCTATCTCTGCCGTGCTGAGGGAAAACGCCGTATGAACCTTCAGGCCTTGCCAAATTCTCTCCGATAGAACATAAATTTCTTGGTGAACTTATGAATATTAGTCTTAAGGTGATTCGATGGACGCCATATTTTGTGTCAGAACGGCATGGGGTATATCGCATCCATTGGTTCCATTTTTTCAGCTACTCGTCATATTTCTCCAATTTTAAGATCGCAACTCTGTTGTTAGGAGGCTAAAGCACTCATTTACCAATTTTAACAAAGAAATTCAACGTAATAAAGGCGTGGTTTTTTTAGAGAGAAAATATCGCATTCGAGAGCAGTTTCGATATCAGTATCGAATGCGATGTTTTCTTTCTAAAAAAAAAAAACCACGCCTTTATTACGTTGAATTTCTTTGTTAAAATTGGTAAATGAGTGCTTTAGCCTCCTAACAACAGAGTTGCGATCTTAAAATTGGAGAAAAATGACGAGTAGCTGAAAAAACGGAACTAATGGATGCGATATATCGCATGCCGTTCTGACCCAAAATATGGCGTCCATCGAATCACCTTAATATTTCTCTCGTAATTTTGTTCGTAATTTCACGCACAGCTCCTGAAAAATTTCAAAAAAAATATTCATAACTTTCCTCAAAAATAAACGTTTTATCGAGAGAAACTTGGCAACTCTCGAGTATTCATACGGCGTTCTTCCTTAGCACGGCAGTTCTGGAAAAAGGTATTTTCAGTCGAGTCATTCAGTGGTTCAATTTTGAGGATGAGCCTTCTATGACATGAATGAATCGTGGATCTTGGCTTGGGAGACTCTAATCTATGTGGTAGATTTCGTAAAAATAAAAGAATTAAGAGTCCCAAATTTCTTTTCTCAAAATTTCAATTTTTTCGATTCTTTCTTAGCACAGAAGAATTTACCCGGTGTCTCCCTTACAACACTTGCCCCGTGGGTTGTGTTAGGTCGGTACATACGAGCCTTAGATAAAGTCGACAAATTATTTTCAAAAAAAGAATCAGGCGTTAAGAAAAATCAAGTTTCAACACAGCCGAACATGGGAGATAGAAACGCTAGCCTAGTTTTCTAACGTTTCGCCCGAATCTGAGCGAAACCTTATTGAAGGCACAGAGCGAGCGTTGCGAATTCATGTCTCGAGCCATCGCGCCTTCAATTTTGCCGACGCAGCACGGGCATCCATCAAGCACGAATAGTTGTATCTCTGCGCCGTCATTAACGCGCATCAGGGCGCATCCTGTTTCTTGCTGATAAGCATGCCCACTTGGTAGACCAGATCTTACATGCTGGGAGGAAACGCCGCAAGAGCCTCAGAACGTTGCCAAATTACCTTTGACAAATCACAAATTTTATCAAAAACTTCAGGATGTTTTGTTTTTAATTTGTTAAAGAAGTTTATCGGTAATTTTATCTGAGCATCGGAAAATTTAAATGAAAATATGCATACGTTTTTTCAAAATTAAATATTTTACCTAGAATTTGCCAACATTGAAATTTCCTTACGGCGTTTCTCCTTAATATAAAAAAGCTAATAACAATCTTTCAGAGAAAAGAAAGTAGCTATTCCAAAAGCAAAGCGATCGCCACTATCCTCTTATTCATTTATTTTTATTTCTTTATTATTTCGTTTTATCTGAGCTTTTGGTTTATCAATTCACCGTCGATGGCCTACCCAAATTGCTTGTAACATAAAAATCCTGTAAAACTATTTATTTCGGGTCTTATAAAAAGAAAAGATGTAGACTCTCGTGTGACTTATTTAACCGAATTAATTACTTCAGTTAATCAACGGAATGTGCATCGTTGGGATTCTTCCTCGGAAAAACCAGATTATACGTCGTTTTCAAGCAATTTGATTTAAGCAGTTGATCTTGCAAAATCCTCCTGATTTCAAATGCATCAATAGTGACGCGTGCAGCTACTCCAAATGCCTCATAGTTTCCAGTGGCGAGGCGTGAATGATCGATTATCGATATTTCTACATTTGAAGCCATTGTAAAGAATCGATTATTAAGGTATTCTTTGCGAACACCCAGTTTATCGATCATTTTCCACAGGTTTATATGGCAGATAATTCGATATATCGCGAAGCAAAGCCACGCCACTGATCTCATCATATTGCAAGGGATCAACCATCGAGGCGTCTGCATCAATATCAATGACTTATCCAATATCCACCATGGGGCCTCTATTGGAGTTGTCGTTCTGTCATTTGCATGTAACAATTCCTATTTCGGCTAGACAGCAGTATGATTGTGTTGTACTACGCAGAAAACACCTACTTTTCGAGATGTCAACTCTTCAAAACACCACCATTCGCTCCGGTGAGAATCGATAAAAAATGTGAAATCCAGAGTACGAGGAATCAGAAAGAATGTTAGTTTCTGACACTGAGCAGATACTCAAAAAGTTCATTAAACTTTTCCTATGCGCAAAAGCTGGGATAAACCATTCAGTCTCAGACGACGAGTGGATATGCAAAGATGAATTTGCGATGAAGAGGGATTGAAATGTTCCATACTCATTCCGAAATTTTCAATTCAATCAGCCACCTTAAGGACAAATCACACCTATTCTTCATTTCTAAGAAAAAATCACATCCCTCCTCTATTTTTTATAGACAAATTTGATTGCATTTTGCAAATAGGAACCAGGAGCATTGCAATGTTGCTGAGATTGTGCAACTTCACCCATTGCATTATAACGATCCATATCCTGAAATAATGTGAAATTTACATGGTAATTTGTGTCCTAAATTTACAGTTTTTAGCGAGTTAAATAGAAACTGTTGAGAGATATTAGGTATTCCTTCCAATACAAAAGGAGCTGCACAATCTTAGCAATATTGTAATGCTCCCGGTTCCTTTTTGCAAAATGTAATCCGATTGTACCTTGGATACTTTGACATTACTATATTGAGCATATTGTCTATACATGGGCTTGTGCTCGTACATTGTTTTATTAGTTTTATTATAGTGGAGTTAAGACCTAATTTTGTGCACTATATCGTTGAGCGTCAGCTGTCACGTATATTTTCACTCTCCTCTGACAATTTCTAATCTTAAATTTTTTTGGTACTAGTCTTAAGGGTAGCCGCGCGCAAGCATAATGAATGTTGCACATACTGTCAGCCTGTCGGCTACGGAATAAATGAGGCTGTTTAAATGTAGCCAAGAGTTTAATTCGTCTATTTTGAATCATCCGAAATTTTTTAGGAGTCTTGCTGCCGAGTTTTGACAGTTTCAAGAGCAACAGAGGATTTAAAAAAATCGCTTTTCTCTCAAACACTACCACATGCGTTTTCTCAAAAACATTGGCGGATACAGAAAATTGGCAACATTGTCATTTCTCCATTTAAACCATGGAAATTTAGCGATTCTTGGAAAGACCAGGTGCTCCGACAAGAATCGATTATTTAGCATACGATTAGATGAAAGAAATCCAGTGTCGCCAAATTGCTGAATCCGCCTCTACTCAAAAATTCATTTTTGGAGTTAGTGCTCTCTTCGGTAACATGACAGTATTGGCTCTCGATGTTTTCGAGTGGACTGTTGGTATTAAATGAGTAGTAAATTCTCATGAAACCGCAAACGCTCCCTAACGTTCATGCTAGGTGACCACTAAATGCGCCTCAGGGAATAATCCCGGACACGAGTTGGAAACCTGTTAAAATTTACTCGCAGATTAACTAGACAAATGCTGTCATAGAATCGGTGGATGTAATATTTTCCAGTTCACTGGACTTTTAGGTCTTGCCGATATTAATAAAAATGTGTTTGCAGGAGTCTTTAAGAATCTGAAAAAATTCAACAACTCATATTCTCGTTTACAGTATCGCGACCACGGACGCAGTCCGACCCTTCCCTTTTGACCAAAAAACTTTTCAAAGACAAAGTCGTTCTTCGTGAATTTTTGTTAACTTCAGGATTTTTATACCGTTTGACCCCCATATGGAATTTTTGACCGGAAACACCGCCCTCTCCTCATGAATGATTTTTGGCTACATCACGCTCCATTTGTGACACTCCTCATTACCGTGTGTCCACTTTTATTATAATTAATCATAAGGAAAACTTAGGCAACATGTGATGATGTAACTAAGCTGAATATGGTTAAAGTTGCCTATATATCCGACTCACCCGCACTTTTAACTCGGGTATTTGAAAAGCCACGTGACTGATTGACGTCAAATCTGAATAATTTCAACTATTACATTCAATTATGATGAAATGCTTGAATTGCGGATTCCAGCCACTTTGCAGACCATCAGACAAGCGCGTATGATATCCATCGGTTTCCGATCCGGCAGTTGATATGATAATTTGCCGCAACCATCGACCCTCGCCTCGGGAGATTAGTTAATCAAGTTAACTAGTGGCGATTCAAGCTACCTTGATTCTGAATTTTTTGGGAGAGGAAGGTTTGCTTCTCCTAATTTTAATGCTACCTAAAAATTAGAATAACTTATTTATGAGTTTAATTTTGACGCTTTCAACATTTACTTTGGCCATTAATGTCCAAGACTTATGGTAACCCCGTTCCATGACTGCAAAATTGACTTTAACGTTTCAATTTTTTACAAAAACGAAAATGTGTAGTTTCTGTCGAAATTTTGTTGATTTTTGCAAATAATCAGGAACGAAATCAGTGAAAATTTTGGTTGGAAACGTCCAACAGCTCAACATAGAAATTTTACAGCTTTGAATTTGTTGTCTGGATAACGGGGATATGACCAGAATGACCTCAAAATGTCCGCCGGATAACCGAGATTCGGCGTTCTTGTTAGAATTAAAATTTTCTATTCCTATGTTAAAGTTAGGCTCGAGGCAACTTATCTTTACAACCCATAGATTACATAGAGTCGTTATGTAAATGGGAGAGCTGGCGCCATGTTCTGCTCGACGAGTTCCAAGCCCGGTGAGCGCCGAGCTTCGGTCACTTTTTCGATACATTTTCGATCCAAAATGTCGATCTAGAATACGTAGTAATTCTTATCCTCTTTGTTTCTATCAGATGACCGGGTCCCCGGGTATCGAAAACAATCGATCGTGTACCGAAAAAGTGACCCGGCGCGGCGTCACACAGGAGTGTTGGAATTCGGGACCTGGAAAATGCTTAATAGTGGCGCCAGCTCTCCCACTTACATTATGACTCTATAAACTCATCGTACAACCGAACTCTACTTTCGCATATAGGAAAATATTTCGATTTATCGACACTAAATGACCTCTAATTATTTCCGAAGTTACTCTAAAGTGGATTAATTACTTTATAGTTGAAGTTTCCTTTGGTTCCATCTACAAGTCAATTGACTCGACCTATCATCTTAAATATGAGAACAGATTGTTATTATTTTATGGTATGTGCTCTGTGTTAAGCTTTGATGAGAAAACATGTCCCCTGGACTCCTTAATTCTTACCCTTTCCAGGGTCCATTATTAATTGGGATTTGCTGAGATAGAAAGGGCGATGGGAGAATAACACCACGGAAAGAGGTTACTAGCGACAAGGAAAACGTCTAAAACCTATCCAAACTTCACATAACCTTACGAGAGCTGAGTATACATTATTCCTGTCACAGCACTCCAAGTAGAGAGCACTCCTGCAGCAACAGCAACACGAGAGCAAAAAGATATCGCGCGCGCTATTGAAAACTAGGTGATCGATAGCTCTCACTGATCGGCGTTTACAATAAAGGGAAACCCACCCCTACCGCAGCAAAGAGCAGCAAATTCACCTCACCCCCTGCATCTCTGCACCAGCGCCAGCCCGCCAAATGAACCGCTGCGGTGGCAGCCCACTACCATCGACCAAGCTCCAACCGAGAGGTTAACCCCCACCCCCCAGCCTACAATCTCTCACCCTCCGCCCCAACCGCCACCGAGCGCCCATTAAGACAAAAACAAAATTAATGACTGGCTGATCGCAAAGTTTAAAAATCAACCCTCCACCCTCCGACCGCCGTGGCTTCATTCACATCCTCGCGGAATCGGCCCGGACATGTTGAAGAAAAATGAGGGGAAAGGATGAAAAGTCGACGCAAAAGTTTTCCACTCGAGATGGGAGTTTTTTAGAATTAATGCGTGGCTAGGAGAGAAAAAAGCTCGATTTTCGTTTGATTGCGCGTAATCTATTTAGCCTTAGTTCGGTTTTTTTACGTCGGATCTTCCTACACTGCGGTGCTAAGGAAGAACGCCGTATGAGCCTTCATACGTTGCCAAGTTTCCTTCGGTAAAAACAAATTTACTGGGAAAATTGGGAATCTTTTTCCCCATCATTTTCAGACAATTTTGTACGCAATTTAATCTGAAATATCTGACAATTTTAAGGGAAAATATGCATGAGTATCGTCAGAAGTACATGTTTTATCATGAGAAATTTGGCAACTCTCGAATGTTCATACGGCGTTCTTCCTTCACATGGCAGCACTACTTTGCGACTTATTTTCTTCTTTTTTTAGATGTAAAGGCTGAATTTACTGCTAATGCGGCTATCCAAAGCAAAAATACCGTCACATTTATCTAGATTTTTTCAACTTTTTTCCTTACATCTTTTTAAATCCAGAATAACCAATCAGCATTCACATACTTCTGGAATAATTTTGTCAAACCATTGAGAAATCGAACTGACAAAATGAAACATAGACGTAATAGAGGATTACTATCCCAGCGTCTCACTATAGGTACTACCGTGCTAATAAGGAAGAACGCCGTATGAACATTCGAAAGTTGCCAAATCTCCCCAAATAAAACATGTATTTTTGACAAAATTTTCGCATGATTTTCCTTGAAATTTTAAGATATTTCAGATTGAATTGCGAGCAAAATAGTCGGAAAAATTGGAAGAAAAATATTTACAATGTCCCTAAAAAATTCGTATTTCATCAGAGGAAATTTGGCAACGTCTGAAGGTCATACGTCGCGTTTTTCTTTAGCGCGGCAGCATAAGAGGAGCTTTGCATTCTTTGACTTTTCTGGTAAGCTCTAAGCTGAGATGGTATCCTCCTCAGTCCTTTCTGTGGCCGAGATAAACAAATCAAATGACGGCAGAGTTCTATACGTGATTAGAATTTTCTGATTTCCAATTTCTGAGCTAAGTTCTCAGCGAACTGTGAGAGATATGTTAACGCCTTTTTCTGCGCGTATCATTTATCTGCCTTTTGATGATACAAATTCTTTTTGATCGGGTTTGTTTTACCCCATGATATAAGCTTGAAACTATTGAACAAATCACACAGCAGCGCATACAAGCTAATGTACACCGAAAAAAATGATGCTGATTTAACATTCTGGATGTAAAAAAGTGTGCGACAACTCACAAGACGCTGAATTATCCGCTACAGCTTTTGCTTCTGCAATTTAAAGATGTAAAACTAACTGCTATGGTGGTTAATTCAGCGTTCTGTGAGTTGTCGCACACTCTTTTTGCATCCAGAATGTTACATCAGCATCCTTTTATTTTCGGTGTATTCTTTCTCAGACTGCCGCGCTAAGGAAAAACGCCATATCAGCATTCGAATGCTGCCAAGTTCCCTCCTAGAAAATAGTAATTTTTTAAGGAAGTCAAGGATATTACTTTTGAAATGTTCTGACTTTTTATATCAAGTTACAAGAAAAATTCACTGAGAAATTTGAAGACAATTTTTCACGAATTCTCCCAAAAATTCGTGATTTTTTAAAGAAATTTGGCAACGTCTGACGGCTCATACGGCGTTCTTCATAGCACAGCAGTAAACGGGTTCTCTGCCAACGAGCCCACTCAATCGCAAAAATTTGACAAATTAATTCTGTTATGCGCGCTGCAGTCGGAAGCATTCTTCTGATGAATTTGCAAAACGGATTGTTAAGAGTTGCATTTAAATTCTTATTAGGTTTGAAATATTTAAACGGTTCGAGTCGTTAGTTCTCAGTCATGGCGCCGTCCAAACGTGCTGAAGAGGCGATGAACTTGCAAAATTCCTAAGGCGAGCGAGATATCAGCGCACCTGTCTTCTTGGCTTCACGAAACTTCCTAATCAAATCCTCGTCACGGATGTTCCTTGTTCTTCTTTTGAGGCCGAGGCGAAAAAGGCAAAAATTTTGACGTTCACTTGAAATATGAAGACGCAGCGTTTTAAATATCATTTAAAAGCACTTACTGCTCATTTTTATTCCCGTTTTTTGCCTTTTTAATTTACGGCACCCCCCTCCCCATCCCCCCCGCCGAACGGTGCCCGAGGCATTCTTGACGGCGTGCCTTTTTTGTCTTTGCCCGCTGGTTCTATCGCCATTCAAAATGAATCCACCGCGTTACGATTCTTCATAATTTTAATTTAATTTCTCCTCTCGGCGTTTTTTTATTCCGTGATCATTAGTGACTCTCGTTCCCTCCTCTTCAAGACGGACAAGCTTGATTTGCAGACAATTCCGTCTAATTTCTTTGCTCCGCAAAAAAATAGGTTTGAAATATCCCGGTTATTCGTAGAGGAAGGCAGTTTTTTCTTATTTTTTATCTGGGTGCTGGGTCCGAAATTGACCTTCGTCTGTTCATCATCAGCAAGTTTACACTACAAGAAATGACCCACAGAAGTTTTTCCCTTTTCAGTAACAAAAAATGCCGAGATCCAGAATTCATTCCTCATTATTGAATTCACTTGATAAATGACAATATATCATTAGGGGTTTCTTTGGTCACTAAATTGAAAGCCCAGGGCCCTTAAATTTAGGATTTTTTTGTATGAAGATCAGTGTTGGCATTTTCAAAGTTCAAACATCGCACTTTCCACTTGCACATAGTTCCTTTTAACATGCATACGTCGATTTTTGCTCTAACAAAAGTTTGCAACAGACCCATTGCGAAATAAATTGTCCGAAATGGAGATGTTGCATGTGTGAGGAATTTGCGATTTGACTATTTTTTCTTATGTAAAAGTTCGCGAGCAACACGATGGTGCCACTGGTTTTCTCTGAAATCCAACTCCCATGCTCAGAAAAACTTCTCAAGTTGAGGCCAAAATGGAGGGGATATCCCACCCTACCCTGAGAATCTACCTCTACATCAAGACAAACTCTCTATGCAAAGTTAGGGAGCAAATACATTAGCAGTGATGCCGTGTTTTCAGTTTTAGAGTCCCCAAATAAAGTAGCAGCCCTGTCAATGTATTTGTTCCCTATCTTCACACGGAGAGTTTGTCTTGATGTAGAGGTGGACTCTCAGGGTAGCGTGGGATATCCCCTCCATTTCGGCCTCAACTTGAGAGCTTTTTTTGAGCTTGGGAGTTGATTTCAGAGAAATTCAGTGGCACCATCGTGTTTCTTGCGAACTTTTACATAAAAATCAACAGTCAAATCGCAAATTCCTCACAAATGCAACATCTCCATTATTGAAGAAAATTATTCACAATTTTCCCATTAAATACGTCTCCATTGAAGGAAATATGGCAACATCTAAAGGTCTATACGGTGTTCTTCCTTAGCATGGCAGCACACAGGCCGCGATCTCGTAAATCCGTTGTGAAGTTTTGGAGGTGGCTCACCTGGACGGGACGAAACAGAAGTCGTCGGTCCGGGCCGGTCGGGCTTTCGCTAATAAGATTTCAAACTCAAAGTGAATCCCGGGCCTGTATATGCTAATTCGAGCATGTCCGTCCGAAAACGCGGACCACACTCGCCGGACGGGCGGGGGGCGGGGGGTGGTCTGCGTCAAAGGGGCCGTGTCTTGGCTTTTTCGGGCGGAACCGGGAGACGCGGATTACGACGGCACAAACGCGGTTTCGTTGCGGTGTCCAAGTTCCGCCGTTCAACGGGGGAACGAACCGACGCGACGCCGCGCCGACGCATCCACTTCTCAGTGAGAGCCGAAACCGCGACGTGAATTGTCCGGATTTCAAGCCGAATTTCACCCGCTACTCTTATTATACTGTGCACGGAGAAAAAAACTTCGTGCATGGGACCCAAAGTTGAGGTCATGTGGATCTCTGAAGTTTTCTGATCACGCATCCGCATTAAATGGAAAATGCCGTTAGATGACGTCCTGAGACGGCAAATTTTCTCATTTTTAAAACTATGTTTCTCCAATTTTCCATGTCAGAAAATAATTATGGAAAATACTGCGAACTCAGCTCATTAGGTACTCTCAGATGAAGCGATAAAATTTGTGTGTACAAAGTCTCCATCCGTCAACTCCTGAAGGTGCTCACGGCGTTTTTCCTTGTCACACGGAGAAAAAAACTTCGTGCGTGGGACCCAAAGTTGAGGTCATGTGGATCTCTGAAATTTTCTGATCACGCATCTGAAAACTTGAGGTCGAGCTGCCGAAGTTCGGGTCAGACAGCGAGGCACTTCGGTATACACACCGGAGTACTTCAGATGTGTGACCCGAACCCTTCGGTATATATCGAAGTACTTCAGATGTCTGACCCGAGCTTCGGCAGCTGGACCTCAAGTTGTTAGCGATACATCGCTTGTTATGCCATTTAAACCTATGAAAAAGGATCAGTAAATAGGGTGTTCGCAGCGAACACCTTTATAATCGATTCTTTACCATAGGTTTAAATGCTATGACAATCGATAAATCACAGTTCATGCCACGCCACTGGTAGTACCGCAACATTTTGGTTAGTAACCTAATGTATTAAATAACCTACTTTATTTAGTTAACCTAATATATTTACTATCCCTACTTATTTATTACCCCAATAAATTAGGTTACTAACCAAAATGTTGCGGTACTACCCCAACTTGACTTGCGGTACTACCCCAACTTGACTTGCGGTACTACCACAATTAATCAGAAATTTCCATATCGTCCAACAAATTGGGGTAGCACCACAATTTTAGAGGATAACCCCGTACTTTTTTCCGGTGTCAACCCTTCCCAGCTTGAACGCAATGGCGCGGCGTGCTTTGCGATATATCGATTGATCTACCATTTCAACCTATTGAAAAGGATCGATTATAAAGGTGTTCGTAGCGAACGCCCTAATTAATAATTATTGATTCTTTACCACAGCTCAAATGGGGAAGTATCGATAATTGATCATTCACGCCACTGCTTGGAAGTGTTCTTATTACAGATTATACATCGAACATTTGCTGAATTTTTCGGACAGAAATATGAGTAATTGTCGAAAAAATCAAGTAATTCCACGTTTCCTCGAAACTTGACTTTCGGCGGTTACGCCTCCCTTCAACCAAGCCGCTCAACCATGGTATCCTCAAAAATAACGACTCGATGCTTTGGCGGGTCTTCAAATCTGAATCTTGAACGCGTTTGGCGTTTTCCGTGTACGTTACCAGCTGCGAGGAATCTCTGCAGAGAGGACGTGAATTTCCTCGCGATCCGAGGCGGATGACTTGTGCTCGAGACTTGTATCTGAATTCCGCGAGAAGCCCCGGAGTGAAGCAACCGCGCGCCGCACCATCAATCAACACGCAGCATTGCGATGCACCCCCGAACGAACCGCAAAAAGATAGTTCCGAGGAATCGAGCGGGGCGGGGGCGGGGGGAGGCCAAAGGGGAGCGGAGGGGGGCAGAAGCACAAGTTGAAATCTAAAAAAACTTCTCGTCGAGGGAAAGTGCTGGAGCGGCGTTGTCCTACCGCCGAAGAAATCGTGGGAAAGCTCTCTCGCACCCGGGAAGAACGCCACACGACCCGTCGAGCGTAGCCAATTCCCTCTTTTAAAAAACACACATTTTGGGGGGACTCAACAAATATCTTCATTCGAAATTTTTAGAGGAATCCATCCGCGACTTCATCAAACGTGCCTGAGAATTTCGGGGGAAGATAATTCTAACTTTCTTTTAAAATAAACATTTTGTAGGGAGGAATTTAGCAACATCTGTATCCTTTTACGACGTTTCTCCATAGCGTGGTGGCGTTCGGAGGACGACGGGAGTTCGGTTTCTTGCGCGACCCTC
Organism: Bemisia tabaci; assembly: GCF_918797505.1. Taxonomy (NCBI): domain Eukaryota; kingdom Metazoa; phylum Arthropoda; class Insecta; order Hemiptera; family Aleyrodidae; genus Bemisia; species Bemisia tabaci. The sequence continues at coordinate 33,605,018 of NC_092799.1, forward strand.
CAACGCGGGCGTGAAAGAGCATCTGGTTTAGTATGCATCGGTTATCAGAGCTCCACGTCACTTACGGAAAAATAAATTGCTGTCACTGATAATATTCCGGCGCTGTCCATCCCTCCCTCCCCCCTTGGCCGCCAGCCCCTACCCTCTACCCTTCACCACTCCCCCCCCCCCTCGGCTCTGCGTTTTAACCCATTTCACTCTGTTCCTTCGATAGCTCAACTTTCGCCCGAGGAATAGAGGATTCGGAGCGTTCCCACGCCCCGCGAGGGTGCCAAATGCCGCGAAATCATCACTGAAAAAAAGAGGAATCTTAAATTTGCCGCCAAGAAGTATTTTGCCTTGAATCAAGAATTTTTCTGCTTAATATAAACCATTTTTTTGCTTAGTCCAAGCATTATTTATCTTGTGTCAAGAAAAATTCAGCTTAAATCAAGATAAAAAAACAAATTCTTGGCGGCAAATTCAAGAATCATCATGCTTGAGCCGAGCAACTTTTTTTTCGGTGATCACTCTTTGCAAATTTGTCAAAAATTGTGTCGCTAAATTTTACGGAGAAGACGCGAAACGTCGTTTCATGTCTTTTAAACTCGATGACTGCATTAGGAAAACTTGTTATTTACCCTAACAACATTTTACAACTTTTGTAAAAATTTTTAAAAAACCGCTTTGAAAGTTATACCGGGAGGCGGACTTTTCCGCACATCTTACCTGGATAGGGTTATTGTTATTCCCGTACGATTTTGGCGAAGGTTGTTTCCGACCACCTCGAAAAACTTACTGGATTTTATATTTCGACACGAATGAGTCACTACGGGCTCACAAACTCTTACAAAATTGAAAAAGGCGGCCGTCATATAGCACAGATTTTCATATAATTATAATAAACAAAATCATACATCTATTAAATCAACTTATTACAAAAAGCACGACAGTGAGGTCTCAATTAGGTCTATTTTGTTATTCATTTTTTATTTGAAAAACTGGGAGCAAGGACGGAGGCCGTTTCGGTTTTGTTTGGACCTATGAAACTCGAATGACACATCTATGTCAAATTATGACACAGCGGAAAAAATTGATCAGGTATGTGGCACAGTCTCCTGTTTTTTGCTGCTAAAGCATATAATGACCTTAATGTTTTTATGACATGCACCGATTTCATAAAAATTTGAATTTTTTGCATGCAAAAACCAGTTTCTTGGTAAAAATTTCAATTTACCAATACATGGAAAAGAAGAGCGTAATAATGTATACATAACCACAACATTCCAGCAGTGTAGTGTGTTTTGCAATTTATCGATTGATCTGCCATTTAAACGTATGAAACAGGATCGATAAACAGGGTGTTCGCAACGAACACCTTATTAATCGATTCTTTACCAAAGCCTCAAATGGGGAAATATCGATGATCGATCATTCACGCCTTACCATTGCAACATTTCATTACCCTAGACATGAAAAATGAAACCAATCGTAATAATTTGCCTTTTAATTAGCTAGAGAGGACACCATTTGGTGTTTCAAGTTTTCAAGGAAGTTAAAAGGGTTTGCAGTGCGGGAATAAAATTTAAAAGACAAAACTCCATTGGAACGAGATTTATCTGCGAGGGACGTTGCCAAGTAGGATAATGAAAAAGGCCTAAGTCATAGAAATTTGTATGAACGTCTAGGGATTCGGCAAGACTGGATCCGATTGCGGCTACGAAGCCTCGTCGAGGAACGGCCCCGGCGTGAACTTCCGGAGGAAGTGACAGAAAAATCTTTTTCATTAAATCAGAGGAGCCCGCCGCAGAAGGTCGCGGCGCGGCGGGGAGAAAAAAAGTTGGGAAAGATTCAATCGGACGGCGAGGAGGAAATAAGTGGAAAGCCATGATTTACAAGAGAAAGAGGAGATTAAAACCAATCAAACCGCGTTGGTGGGGGGGGGGGGGGGGGCAGGTCGGGGAAAGTTTGACCCGCTTGGAGCGCGTCGCGTCGGTCGGAACTCGGGCTTGGTGACACCGCAAGCAGTTGGCAATTCTGCACATGTTTTCGCCCGGCCAGCTGTCGGCTTTCCGCCTTGTTGCAAGAGCCATTGTTTTTGCCGCTCGGGCAGAGCTTTGTCAATGACTGCTGGTAGATGCTAGAGTACCCTCATAGGGAGAGTATGGACAACTCGAAAATTTGGAGGTCAGGTTTGAACAAGTCCTGCAGCTCTGGGGACCCAAAAAGGCTGCCAACCTATGAACTCGAATTATCCAGTTGTACTAATTTTCATAATTCTTACTACCCGTCGTTAATAACTGATCAAAAATGACCAAAGCACGTATAAAACTTTGAATTCGCGTACATTTTCTCAGTTCCAAAGTCTTTTAAAATGCGCTGTCGGCCGTATTAATTAACATTTCAAATGCATAGGTTGGCAGCGGGACTTTTCAAGTGATTTTCGTTTTACACGTTGTCGCCCTTTTGGGTCCTAAGAGCTGCATAAATCGAGCTGTCCATACTCTATCCCTATAAAGGTACTCTAGTAGATACCCTCCATAGAGCAGGCGCCTTTAACCCTAGTCTGACAGACTCAGCGGGCCGATGGTTGAAATTGATAGACAAAGCTTTAGGCAAAGAAGACATGACGACAGATAGTTAGGTCCATTTGACCCGGTTTGGAATTTCTATACGTATTTGTAAAAAAAAATTCCATGACACGACACATGCCACAACTCTGCCAAAATACTAATTTTCAGACGTGCGTGCCTTGAAGGCGACTCTTAAAAGACCTTTAACGCTTTTTTTTTCAAAAATTATTATCGATTTGAACGTATTACAGCATTATTTAAGCAAACTTGACCTTACCTTTCCTCAAATTTTAAAAAAAGGAGACACCTTAAAACCTCAGGCTTGTCCTCTGAATGCTCCGCTCAATGCTGTTAACGATATGTCGTTCAATTTTAAGAGAAAAGTTAAAAAAGTATTTTCTATCGTCGGCTGGTTGGCTCACGTAGCACTTAAAGCACCAGCAAAACTAAGACAAACAGAACCAACACAACAATGTAACAGAGGAAGGAAAAGGGCGCGCGTTTATGACGGCGCAGAGATACAACTATTCGTACTCGATGGATGTCCGCGTTGCGTCTGCAAAATTGAAGGCGCGATGGCTTGAGCCATGAACTCACAACGCTCCGCTCTATGCTGCCAGGTTTCGCTCAGATTCGAGAGACATGTTAAAAATTGAGGTCCAATCACGTATCTCCTATCTTCGGCTTTTCGGACGGTCGATGTTTTTTTCTAAATTTGATGACACATTCTATGTGACGATGTATTTGTAGACCAATATCTAAAGCTCGTAGGTACCAGCCCCATAGAGCCCGCAGAGCGCGTGTTTTTCGCAAGCCTGGGGTCAATTTGACCCGGCTTGGGCAGCTAAAGGTTGAAATGTCATCGAGATCGAGAAAAAGACAATTGTTGTGAGTTTTTTGAGTGAAATTTAGCTGCAAAGCTTTGGAAAAGGGTACTCAAAAGAGATTGCAATGATTTACCACTGCAAGAAATACGAAAGAAAATATCTTGCTAGTTTTGTAGATATTAAAGAAGCTTCGTGCCTACCAGTTTAAAAGCTATACCGTTAAAATGTACTTAAAATTGACAAAGATTGTCCTTTTTCATGATGTTATTTTCAGATACTCTTCGAACCTCCCTTAATCGCAATGTAAACCAAATGAGACCCTCCAAGGAAAGGGGCTGTTTAATAGAGGACCATGAATATGACCTACAGCGCATGCCAGATGAGGACACATGAGGAACCCGTAGAGAGAAACTAGATGAGAGGAAGAACAGGAAGTTTAAAGAAAAATAAAAGGAGAATGGAGAAAAAAAGGAAAGAAGAAGATGGAAAAGAAGTGTTTACTTCTCTCTGGTGTTCATACTTTCATTTTAAAGGTACTTCACAATATTAAAACTCTGAAAGTTCAATATACACCAGGGTCATATAATTATGACCCATTCACTGTTAGTTAAAGCGAGTGTAGTTTTATTCATTTGGTATTATTCAGTGAACTGCACTACTGTATTTTCTTCCGTCCTTCTCATGCGTTCATAGATACTTCGAGGGTAATGTATTTCACTGCTGCTTGAAGTCCTGTCACTTTGCCTCTAAGTTGCATGCACTACTCCGTTTTAATAAATAGATTAACTTTGAAATAATAACTCATTTTTATTGCGCCAAATATCACCATACTTCGCTGCTCCTTGATTAATCATGCCAATTAGACTGCATATTGCAATTAGGAACTACAATTTCTGGCTCGGTTTAAACACAACGTATTTACCATTAGTGTATCTATAGACATAGGTGTTTTTACAAATGAGGTGGAGATTGTATTTCCTAGTTACAAAATGTAGTCCCATTACTAGTTAATCTAAGAGCTCTAAGAGCCAGAGACAATGATCGGAGAGAGGACATAGAAGGGAATGGAGAAATGCAGGGAAAAAGGAATCAATTCTCCTACAGTATTTTGTAGTGCATTCAAGATCTCACCTATATTTCCAATCGTAGTTGGAATATTACTTTTGTAGTGAAAAGACTATCAATCTTGGCAAGTACGCATCATTTTCACCGGACCAACAGTATTGTATCTGCAGAAGTATCACATTTTAATTACGACTATTGTAGCAAGTATAATCTAGAGTCCACTATTAGGATTGTGGAAGCGAACTCTTTTTTTTAATTTTTGACTTGAAATGTTTGCCTTTGACTGATGTTATAATTGTTAGGAAAAACTTCTCAACCATCTTTATGCCAGGAAAAGAGCAGCAGGAATTTTGTAACCAACCTTCCAAGCGCTACGTTACCCATTCAAAATTACGGTCTGCAATTAATTTTACTGTAAAAACCAGAACTTTTTTCCTTGAACATTTTTGCGATGGGGAATTAAATTGTTCAAACATGGTAATACGACATTTCAAAACACATGGTGTTTCGATTGCAGCTTGTAACTCGATTGGTGTGCTTGTGCAATTAGTAGAACTCGTAGTATTAGCTTCAAAGACGCAAAAATAGTCTTAACGCTCTTACATTCTTCCTTTTATTCGGTTTTAGGAGTGCGTATAGGGAAAATTATGCAGCTGTCTTTTTTTTTTTGAAGAAATGTTATTTGTTATTAGGAGTGCGTATAGGGAAAATTATGCAGCTGTCTTTTTTTTTGAAGAAATGTTATTTAAGTACAACGTAACTACCACAAAAATATTTCTTGTATCTATCAACATGATTTCAAACTAAACTACTTTCATTACATTCATAGTGTAACGTTAGATAATAAAATCGCTCTAAAAAACAGGAATTATAAAATTCTCTGTTTTTTTTTTTAAAAAATATGAAAACATATAAGATTTAAGTTTAACAATGTGCTTAACATTCTTCCTGTCGCACTCCATTCACACTGTCATTCATACCTAACAGATTTTTACTTGATGTAGCCTTCATTTTCTGTGACCAAGTAAGTTGAATCAAAGATACGCGAGTACATCGGTGGAATCGCCAAACTTGGCAACGGTGTTGAGCGGCGGCAATATTGCGCAGTGACGTCACGGCGGACGCAGAAACGGGGAACAAACATGACAGAAAAAATTAAAGTTGCTAAAGACAACCGAAGTGATGAATTGTTTGTACAGGAGATGACAAATTATTTTTTGTTCGATAAAAGCAAACGGCAGGCGAGCGCGGGCGGGGGGCCCCACCGCCGCGAGCGGAAAATCGCAGAAAATAAACTTAAAGAGCTTTCATTATAACTTTTTTTCGAGATTTTCTCCTCCGCCCGCTCTTCGCGACGGTGCTGCTGCCTTGCGGAGCCATTCGGCACCGTGATCAATCATTCCTGCGGTGATGATTATGTGATATTGTTCCGTCTCGATGTGCCCGCTCCTGGTGTGTCTGATTATTTATCACTCCGGCTGTCCACTCCGCTAAGAATTTTGGACCAGAGGAAATAAAATAAGGGCCTCGCTGAGCCTCAGCAATGTTGCCACGGCTAATAATATAACTGGAGGCGGCCGCAATAAATGAGCAACAAATTTCATGCCGTTTTTGCCAGTAACTTGGCAACGAATCATCGCAGAAAGATCGTTGACAAACCATCGTAAAGCTCATTCAATGCTAGATATACAGGTTTTACAAATGGTATTTTTGGACGATCATATATGCCTGATTTCCAAGACAACTTTTGTAAGAGAAAAAAATATACATTTTTTGAAAATTTGGCAGAAATTGTTGAAAATTGACGAGAATTATTTATCGAGAGCCAAGAGCTGATATTTGCACTTAAAAAAAGTATGGTAACGGCTGCTATAAGTCTACTTTGTTTCTTACGCAGTGATAATATTTAGTGGAAATGACCAGAATCATAGCGGTATTCACTAGAACTTAGAGGAATCTTACTACAATATTGTAAATAGCAAAAAGGAGCCAGCTTGATTACACTGTTGTCAAAATCGTGCGACTTTTCCTTTTCTTTTATTAATTTCTATTAATTTTTTACTGGAGAACGTTTGTGCGGATCCCTTGGAAAATGTTGAGGAATTTGCTTCGCACTATGCAGGGAATTCACTGAAATTTGCCCAAAAATCTACACAACCGTTTTCATGTAAAAAATCACATTGCCCAACTAAATTTGGCAATAGCTGATGTGGCTTGGCTCTTTCTAGAGTCCCTTTATAGAGAGAGTTAGGACAACGCGGCTCATGGATGTCATAAACGGAAATGAAGATTATACAAATCGGGCGTTTTTTGTAATCTTTGATCGACCGATTCCCGAATTCCTTCCTCCGTTCCTTCCCGTTGTCTGTTCCTCGTCGAACCCGTAATTCCTCGGTCCATTCCATAATATAATCTTTGCAATCGGTGAAAATGTAATCTTCATTCCCGTTTGTGACACTGTGGAGGCCTAAAATACGGGAACCAATCAGAAATGGATTCGTATTGTCTTTACTCTCAGTATAAAAGGACTCTAGTTCCTTCCTGCTTAGGGAACTTGCTGCTTAGGGTTCCAAATCAAAGCAGCACTGCGCGGCAACCTCGGACTGCAATCAGCGAAGTTTTCACGCGGGAAAATTTGACTCGTTCAGCGAAGCGATGGCTTGGCTCCTTCTAGAGTCCCTTTATAGAGAGAGTTAGGACAACGTGGCTCATGGATGTCATAAACGGGAATAAAGATTACACAAATCGGGCGTTGTTTGTAATCTTTGATCAACCGATTCCCGAATTCCTTTCTCCGTTCCTTCTCTCATTCCGTTTGTTCCTTGTCGAACCCGTAATTCCTCGGTCCATTGCAGATTATAATCTTTGCAATCGGTGAAAACGTAATCTTCATTCCCGTTTGTGATACTGTGGAGGCCTAAAATATGGGAACCAATCAGAAATGGATTCGTAATGTCTTTACTCTATAAAGGGACCCTAGTTCCTTCCTGCTTAATTCGGTCCAAATCAAAGCAGCACTCCGCGGCAACCTCGGACTGCAATCAGCGAAGTTTTGACGCGGGAAAATTTGACTCGTTCAGCGAAGCGAATGCGTTTTCGGGGCGAGCGGTTGCGGTGGTGCGCGCGGGGGGAGGGGACAGGGGGGATAGGGCACCCTTTGGGGATTGAGTCGTAAAGTGCTCCCTATCTGTGGCAACATTTTAGACCTGCACTCATTTCTGGCAAATATGGGCCCCTTGTCAGGGGGCGGGCTCCCCATCGCCCTCCGATGCATTTGAGCCCGGAATTATTATGCAGGGCCGCGGCATCAAATGAGCTCATAAAAGTTGAGATTGCCCCCTCCGTCGGCTTGTATTTCATCTCTTGAAAATGGATTGGGCCTAATCCTCGCGGACGGGGTCAGGACTCCGGCTCCGACTGCCACTGCCACTGCGAGCAAGGAATAATTTCCTCTGGCTTTCATAAATTTTGAGCTCCCTAAACTCTCTCTAATTCAACGCACACAGTTTTAATCGTAGTGATCGCAAGCTGATTTCGCATCTTCGAGGCCAAAAAAGGACTTTCCTGATCAGAACCATCGGGAATCAATCCAGGCGAGAATTTGCAGGTGTCCTCAAATTTTGTGAATTTCATATTTAAAATGATACTACGAGGAAAATTGAGTACGAGGATATCCTTGGTTCCTAAATTGAGCAATTATTAGAGAAAATATGACAAAATAACATATAATCTGCTAAAATACATGTGTTTATGGCAAATGGCGCCAGATGACGTTATTTTCTCACTTTTGAATCTATCTCTCTCCAATTTCCCATGTCGGAAAAAATTACGAAAAATACTGCAAACTCAGCTCATTACGCACACTCTGATGAAGCAATAAATTTTTTTGTGTAAAAATTCTCCATCGACCAATCAGGCATATTGACAATGGGTTTGTCGCATGTAAGAGATACAGCCAACTGAATACCTGTTCTAACAGGAAATTCGCTCGAAAATCACGTTGGACACGTCAAAAAAGTCTGGAATCTACTCCTTATCGCGCAATCTTGCGTAGTTTGTAACACGTCTTATCAAATTATGCAGGCATTCTTTCTCGGTGGCCAGCATGGCAGCCAGGTTTGCCTTCAGTCATTGCCGAATTCCCTTTGATAAAGCACGAATTTTCGGGAAAATTTGTGAATAATTTTCTTCCAATTTTGCAGGATATATAATTCGTAATTTTATCTTAAGTGTCAGAAAATTTCAAGGAAAAGTATGTATAGCTCTCTTTAAAAATACATTTTTTCTGAGAATAGTCTAGGCAACATTCGAAGCTCTTACGGAGTTTTCCCCTGGAACGGCAGTATACCGAACCATTCGGTCCGCGCAACCGGGGCTGTTTCCTTCAAGGATTGCAAAATCACGGGAATGAAGGTGGATGAACTTGGGGATTTCACTGTTAGAATATCAAAACCACTTGTGGCTTACTAAAATGATTCTGAGCTTTATGACAAAAACGAGCCTTTTATTTCAGCTTGCTCAGCCGAGGATTCGAGTTTCACCCGTAAGCCGTTCTCTGCCGTGCTAAGGAAGAAAACCGTATGAACACTCGAGAGTTGCCAAATTTCCCTCGATAAAATATGTATTTTTCACGACATCCATGCACATTTTCCCTTGAAATTCTCAGATATTTTAGATCAAATTGCGTACAAAATTGTCTGAAAATTTCGGGAAAAATTGTTCACAAATTTTCCAGTAATTTCGGTTTTCATCGAAAGAAACTCGGCAACGTCTGAAGGCTCATACGGCGTTTTTCCTCAGCACGGCAGTTCTCTCTACCGCGGCTGTCTCTCTGTTCCATTCTATCCTTTCTCCTTTCCCCGCTATTCCGTTGCATATCGAGTGACGGTGCAGATAGCGCTCCAGTTGGGCGGTAATTAGGGAGAACTTCATAAAAAACATCGTTTCGCGGGGAATTTATTATAATTTGCCCAAGGAGGGGAATAAAAGAGCAAATACAGAAGACGGCGAGGTGGGGCAAAAATTTATCTTGATGAGCTAAAATATGATAATTCGTATTTTGTAGTTGATACTTAACTCAATTACTGCGTCTCACCTTTTCACTTTCCTTTTTCCTTCTCGGGTAGCCAGAAGCGCGTTTGCCGGCTCAGAATTTCTATTCTGGAGGACGATCGCCCAGGCCGTACACTTCTTTACACTGAAAAAAAATGGTAACAACTAGTGTAAGTCTACTTGATTTTTTACCCAGTGAAACTATTTATTGAAAATAACCAGAAGTACGGTAATATTTACCACAACTCCGGTAATACTTACCATAATGTGTTAAATGCTACCATAGAGTCTGGTGTTTATTACCATACTCGTATCACTGTGTCTGAAAATGATGAAATCTACCATATTCTTTTTTCAGTGTATACATATCGATAATGAAACTTTAAAACCACGTATCTCGTTTGCGATGTCTAAAAATCTCCGACCTTGCTTTATTTTTTGAAAGAAGAACAAATTGGCAGCATCCCTTGAAGTTTTTTCGAAATTTTCCTTACACCAAGAGGAAAAATCGAGGAAGTGTTTAGGGATTGACGTTGAGTAATTCTCCACTTAAAAAATAAAGTATAACAGGAAGTCCGCAACGTCGCAAACCGAGATACGTGGTTTGGGAGTTTCAACGTCAGTATCTAGTCCCAAATAGAAAGAGTTGAGACTTGTTAAATCTAAGCCAAATCAGCCTCGAGACTTTCTCTCGTCAAATTGCAATTTAAAACTATAGAAACCACAATCCCTTAAATGTCTTATTATCAAGTGACCAGAGATTACATTAGATATTAATCAAATACTCAGAGGGCAAGGCCGAATCAATCTTCTAACAGTTTAAATTAAAACTATGAAGGAAATTAAAACTAATGGGGCTCCTGGAGGTACTAATAGAAACAACCTTTCACTCTCTGCCACACAGAGAAATTATTTGCACGCTCTCATGCTGTTCAACCCCTACTTTTTCCAGGCACGTCACTGCAGGACTTTTGTCTTGCAGTTCACCATTATTTTCTTCATTTTCAGTTTGGCATCGTCGAGAGGACGCCTGGAGTTGAACTGAAATTTAATTAAGCATTAAAAATGTATCTTGACTCGGCTCGTTCGGTTTTATGGAAACAAGTGCAATCTTCTTAATTACAGCACTCGCAGCTTTACTATTATTGCCAGTAACGACACCCTTGAATCTTGGACTTTAAAGCATAGAGCTCACAACTCGGAATTGAAGCTGTCATGTCGCCTCCCTACCATTTTTCAAGCAGTTGCACGTATCTGTTTGATGAACAGCATATGGATTGCATTTTGCAAAAAGGAACCACTATCATTGCAATGATGCTAAGATTGTGCAACTTCATCTTTTGCAATAAAACTGCGGAAATCGTGAAAAACTATGAAATTTAGATGGTAATTTTTGTCTTAAATTTACAGTTTTTAGCGAGTAAAATAGAAACTATGAATGGATAATCGGGGTTTTCCTCCAAGACAAAATAAGTTGCACAATCTTAGCAACATTGCAATGCCAGTGGTTCCTTTTTGCAAAATGTAATCCATATGTTCCCAGGAATTATACCATGAATGCCACCCTATTTTTTGGCAATGAAGAGGGGCATGAACTCAAACGTGAACTTCATATGCTCAAATTCCTGGCCTCTGATCGTAAAAGTCTCAACAAGACGTCTCTGGTGTCAGAATATGCAAAATCTGTTGGAGTTTTGTAGTATTCTCTCTAAATACTTATCTTTTAATGCTAATATTGGAACCAAACAACATGAGTAATTTTCTTACATGATATAAACACGTATGGACACTCAAAGCACAAACTCTAAAAAAGTGGAATTTTGAAAAAAGATTATATATGATTTTCGAAAATATTGCAAAGAAATCCACCCCCAACCCAGAGAAAAAACTCAAATTATGATACCTCCTTCCCAATCGACCTTTGAATAATGGTCTGTGAGAGGTTATTTGAAACATGGCATCATTTTCTCATATTTTGCGTTGGTGAGCAGCATCGGGTTTTAATTTAGGTAAGAATATAAAGATGGGTCAGGAGTATTGATGATAAAGGCCTAGATATTAATAAATACCAACCAGTAAGTAAAACCGTGTGTTCCTTAAAAATTGTTAAATTAGATTCGAATTTACATAGGGTCATCATTTTTTAAAAGAAAGAATAAGTGGAAGATGATCTTTAATATCTCTGAGTCTCTTATAAATCTAACTGAAATGTAACAAGGTCGAGAAATGGTGCTGGGTCTCCACCATTCCGCGGGGAAAACAAAGCCAAGAAGTGCCAAAAATTATAATTACAGTCAAAAATAAATATTTTTACCAGCACCAGCACCATTTCTCCACCTTGTTATGTACAGTTCGGGACAATTCGTAGTGTTTTTCCCCTCATTTATAACTTAAATATTGTAAACGTTTGATACTATCGACACGTTTCATAAAGTCCCCCTGCATTCCAGTAAAATGTGACTTCATGCCGTATTCCCGATTAATAATGGTTACTACCAACTTTTTTTACAATATTTTTACAGCACGTTTTTCTCTCTTCAGTTTTTGCAATTCCTCAGCTCTACGCAGCGGCCGATTTAGAATTACCGTTGACCTCGTGGAAAGAGCTGTCACCAAGGTGACGTCATGCTGGGCAATCGGTCTAGCGCGGGACGTCGGCCTAACTGAATTAGCATTAGGCTAATCCCTTTTTAAATTTGCATACGTAAACGGGGAGCAGTGGCCGGCTGAGGGCATGTTGCTGACCCTTCCTTCTCCCTGTTTTTACCTAACTTATATATTCATTCGACTTGAGTAATTACCAGCACAAAAACGCTGTATTAATCTCCTGGAGCACTCCGCTCCCCTCTCTTCTGTCCACCCCGTAGATGCTACTCCAAAGATGCCACGTGTATTTGATGTCAAACTTTATGTTTTCGCTACTTCCACTAGGCAGTCATGAATACAAGTAAATAAATGCATCCAAAAAAAAAAAAAAATCTGGGATACTAGTGAGTACATTTCTTTCGGTTTATCAGAAAATTGCGCTCACAATTGGACGTATTTTTACTAAACAGAACTATGCGCATCCAGGCATGAGCCTTAAGACCCCTTAAAATATATGCATGACAGGGCTCACGTCATAATGCACATAGTTCCGTTCGACAGAAATACGTCCAATTCACTCTAAAGTATCCGGAAATTACAGGAAATTTATTGACAACTCCTTCTCTCATACATGAATATTTCAACCGCGTTTAGTAGAATAGAGTACCCAGCTACATCAGCTAATATCAAATCAGACTAGGCGCAGTTCAATTTTTTACAAGATAACGTTTGTGTGGACTCCCGTGAAAATTTTAAGGAATTAACTTCGTATTATGCAAACAATTTACTGAAATTTGTACAAAAATTCACACAACCGTTTTCATGTTGAACATTATAGTGTCCAGTTAAATTTGGCAATACCTGATATGGCTTAGTTCCTTTCTGCTTGTCGCGGTCCATTTTATCGGGAAGGAATTTGGCACCGTTCGGATCTTCATACAGCGTTTTCCGTTCACAGGGCAGGATTTTCCTCTCGCTAAAAGCGCCTGTTAATTCAATCTTGCAAGCTTACAGGTGCCGCTCCGTGATTACTAAACTGATCATCCCCAAAAAACTCCGAATATCCGAAGATTTGAGGGGAAGTTTGAATAGGTGGGCGGAAAAGGGGGTTTTCAAGAAGGTGTAACGGGAAGGGGGGATCCTTAAAGAAAACGCGCCGAGCTTTAACAAGCGCCATTGCTTTTGATTCACACGTGCGTGCAGTTTTCGCTGCATTCGGATCGTTTGAAGTCGGGTTATTTTAGGGGGGTGGGTGTAAGGGGGCGGGGGAGAATAGGGGGAGACGGAGACACTCGGGGGGGGGGGGGGGAACGTGCGAAATCACGCCCGGTGATCCAACCATCGGAGAGCCTGCTCATTAGTGACGAAAAAGGTTGCCGGTTGTCAAGGCTACAGGGTCCCCTTAAGTTTAAGGAATAAGGATAAAGCAAGTTTGCCTCTTGTTCTTGGCACACCGCGCCTGTCGAGGTCAGTGAACTGTCTCGATCATTTTGCAAGGGCATCCGAATTCGGATAGAGTACCTATATAGCGAGAGTATGGACAGATTGCTTCATGGAGGGCTTAGGGCCCAAAAGTGGAACCACCCTTCTAACCAACTTCTAACGCACAAAATTTCACTGCCAGTCTGCAGATTTCAATTCTAACCAAGATTGCTAAGAATGTACATAAATGAGCGTTTTTCCGCAAAAATGAGTAAACTTGTGCAAAAACTAAGTCACATATATGCTTTATAAACGATCGTTTGTAACGATTGTATTAGTTAATCGCTCTGGATAATTGAAATTCATAGGTTGGCTGCATTTCTGGGCCCTAACTTTATTCGCGGAGGCATCGGTGAAGGCCTGATGGATTTCCGGAGTTTCGCATCTATCTATACTCTCGCTATAAAGGTACTCTAAATTCGGATCAAGTTTGATCATCGCAACCGTTGTAATAGTGAAATCTAGAAATAGTGCAGTCAGGTTGGCAATCATTGTAATGCCACACCTGGAAGGATAGTGAGCATGCGCGAGGTGCAGAGTTATCACTTATCGCACCGTATTATATGCGTAATGCATGAAGTATCTTGCAGACTTGAAAGGCGCTATACCATCCGTTGCGCGCACCGTAGTATACGCGCAATGCATGAAGTATCTTGCAGACTTGTAAGGCGCTATTCTATGCGATGCGCGCACCGTGCTGTACGCGCGCGCAATGCATGAAGTATCCTGCGGCCTTGTAATGCGGTACTAGGCGTTATCAGCCGTGCAGGCCGGCCGCACTGAGTTTAATGCGATGTTGCGGCGTCAGCGGTTTTCAACTTATGATTTTGAAGTTTTTGTAAAGTTTGTTGGAATTATTGTCTTCACAAGAGATAAAACACTACCTGCTCAATATCAGCTTCAGCCGGGATGACGTGTTCCGTAATTAAGTATTGTTAATAAGTAACTTAGAATAAATACAAAGTTCCGCAAAGTGCGTTCATTCATTTATATATTGAAGAAAACAGAAACTTTAAGTTACCAAAATTTGACCTCAGCGCGCGAAGCGATGGGAGACACAGTAAGAAAAAGTAACCAAAATCTTGTGATGTTATCGGAAGTAAAACACGAAGCAGGTAACACAAGCTGTTGGTTGATTTTTTTGTGTTCATTTCCCCTGAGTCAAATCAACTATATCTTTGGGGTTAAGATGACCAAATGTTTGTATTGAAAATCTGCGAATTCGTTAAAAATAAGTCGCCAGCCGCCAGGATCGAACCAGGAGCGTGGCGTGAATTGCGATGTATCGATTGTTCTGCCATTTAAACCTATGGTGAAGAATCGATTATTAAGGTGTTCACTGCGAACACCCTGTTTATCGATCCTTTTCCATAGGTTTAAATGGCATAACAAACGATTTATCGCAATTCACGCCACGCCACTGGATCGAACCTGGTTAATCGGCGATAATTCAATGCGCGATGGCCACTAAAAAATTATTTTTTACGATATTCATGCACATTTTTCCTTGAAATTTTCAAATATTTTAGATTGAATTGCGTACAAAATTGTCTGAAAATTTCGGGGGAAAATATTCTCAAATTTCCCAGTAATTTCGGTTTTTATCGAAGGAAACTTGGCAACGTCTGAATGCTCATACGGCGTTTTTCCCTAGCACGGCTGTATTGCAAAATGTAGTTCAGTTGTAGTTACCATCTTGTAAATAGTTTCGGTTGACCACTTATCGGAGAAACCCACTATTGAATCACACCACATTGTAGGATACTTGGTAACATTGCCGCTCATTCACCTTGATTTCTGTCACCGCTGAACAATGTCGCTGACGGTTGGACGGAGTCGAGCCCGCGAAGATGAGGAGACGGAGGGGGCGGGAGCGATAAAGTGGTGGGACAATTTTATCTCGGAGACGAAGTAGGCTTTCAACTTAATGCAATCGCGGAACTTGCCGGCGAGCTTTCGTCGGAGGGAACCTTTCATGTTTTGCCTGCCTAATAAATCAAATTTACCGCTTGGACCCCTCCCTTCAATCCCCGCCCCCCGCAAGATACACTCAATTTACGGCGTGCAATACTTGAGTGTATTTGTGTTGACACCTAGCATCGACCTGGGGGAGGGATGTCCCCTGGCTCCCGTTATAAGGGACCCGATCGAAGGGTTCAAGCCTCTCTCATCGCTCATGGTATCGTAAATTAAACAATCAAAGGGACAGAACGTCATCTTTCGGACAAAAGAACGTAACTCCATTCCAAGATTACCAAATTGACTCAAACAATTAATATTTTACAAAAATGTAATTATAAAATTTTTCTGATTTTTTCATGGAATCTGAGGTTAAATTATTCGAATTTTCAATTGAAAATGCCCAAGATTATCTTGGTTTTATGCGATGTATGAAGGGATATTTGGCAACATTGAAATGGAGTCACGTTAAATTTTGCAACAGCTGATGTGGCTTGGTTCCTTTCTGTTAAAAGCGGGCCAAATAAGAAGATACAGAAGAAGGTAAATTGTGTATCTACCAATAAAGTCAGGATAGTGCGATTGCCGCATGAATTGTCTTCGTTTAATTCATACATTTATTTCTGATTTCCTTTTTTTAAAAATTAAATTAAATACTCAAATCGCCACATCCTCTTGCAACAACGGCGAACGTATAAATGCAATTATTATCACATTTTGTTATCGCACGTGGCAAAACATTGAAGGCGCGCCAGCTTTTTCAATGGCCAGGTCTGGATGCAACTATTCGTGTTCTCCGGATATCCGTGTTGCATACACAAAAATTGCAGGCGTTTTGGTTTTCTTAAACACAACGTATAGCTGCAGTTGTTAGTTCTTCAGGGTTTCGTACGTTGCATTTTCAATCGTGTTCACCATGAAATATTCGGAATTTGGATAAGTTACGGAGCACCTTGAAAGCCTTGCCAAATGGTGCAGCATTTCTCCAAACGCTACCATGGTGCTACACAACCCATCCGAATTTCAAGGATTTTATGTTGAACACTTCAGGTTTCCACTCCAGCCATTGGCAAAAATCCGTCCTGTAAATCATACGAGTTTAATAGAGACGCACCAATTGCCCATGTCCTATTCACTTTGAACGGAGAAAAGGAACTTTAAAGTTTTATTTATGCATAATTAAAGCGCAAGGAAGTTTAACGATCATTTTTATATTTAAGCTATTTTTTCTCGACTTTGAACTTTGAACCAAAAAAATTAACGGCTAGTTGGTTGCATAATTAGTTCTAACTTTTTTTTCCCAAAATATTCTCATCTTATTCATTTTTCTCTTTTTATTCCAGTACCTGGTTAATAGCCGATGATGTCATCTTGACTTTTCCAATGACGTTATCTGATTGGTTATTTCATCGACCAATTAAAACGATGATAGGTCGTTAGAAAAGACAGGATGTCGTCCTACGAAACAGCACGATAATTTAGAAAGGGAGTATTTAGAAAAGCCACGATGGCGTCATCAACGAGAATTCCCAATGACGTTATCTTGGTTTCCACTGACGTTTTCTGATTGGCTAATTCGTCGACTAATTAGAACAAATATATCGTCGTACACACAAAAATCTGGATATCGTTTTTTTACTATAAAAAAATATACTTAATACTTAAGATAAGAAATGTGGCTTTACGCGTTCCTGTGAAACTCGATCTAAATTTAAGCTGTGATATTTGGCTCATTGTAAGCGCATTCTCGTTTCTTGTGCGGCGCATAGAGGGAAAGAGAGACATGAGTTGCTCCTCGGAGCCACCAAGCTCGAGGGCTTGAATACAAAAGCAATTAGCAGGCACTAATGGATCGAAGAAGGAGCAGGGTGAAAATGGCTCCTGAAATGACGAACGGATGCGCGGAGGCCTGAAGCAGGCAAATTAGCTCCCCGAAGACGGCGCCGGAGGCGGTTCGAGTGAGATTATCAACAAGCATTGCTCCAAGCTGCACGAGGCTATGACGAGCCTATCTGCTGAGACATTTTGTATTCTCCTTGAGGTACCGCATGTTTACGGTGCAACTGAAGGACCCTGTATTTCATTTCTTGCTGTTGTAAAATCTCTGTTGCTTCTTATTACGCTCCTCCTTAATCTTCTTCTTCCTCTTCCTCTTCCTCTTCCTCTTCCTCTTCCTCTTCCTCTTCCTCTCCCTCTCCCTCATCCTCTTCTTCTTGTTCTTCTTGTTCTTCTCTTCTTCTTATTCTTCTCATTCTTCTTATTCGTCTTACTCTTCGTCTTCTTCTTCTTATTCTTCTTCTTATTCTTCTCATTCCTCTTATTCTTATTCTTTCTCTTCCTCTACCTCTTCCTCTTCTTCTTGCTCTTCTTTCCTTCAGATTTTTTTACTATTTTTCTTCTTCCTCCTCTTCTTTCTCTTCTTCTTCTTCTCATTCCTCCTTTTCTATTTCATCTTTTTTTCATTTTCTTCTTCTGCGTTTTCTTCTTCTTCTGCGTTTTCTTCTTCTTCTGCGTTTTCTTCTTCTTCTTATTTTTCTTCTTCTTCTTATTTTTCTTCTTATTTTACTTCTTTTTTTGTTTCTCCTTCTTTTTCTCCTTCCTCTCATTCATCTTCTTCTTCTTCTTATTTTTCTTCTTTCGTGTCTCCATCTTTTCTTCTTCGTCTGTTTCTTCTTATTTTTTTCCTTCTTCTTCTTCCTCTGACTAACGCATATGTCCTGTTTGTCCAGCTTTTCAACGTTCAACTGACTTTAACGAGAACAAAAAAGTTCGAACCAAGAATCGTAATTATTTGTATTAGTCGAACGTACTAATTACAGATCGTAGCTCTGCACCCGCTTCGTGTATTATTGACTCACAGTTTCTGTAAATTCAAACTAATCAGCTCGATACATGAGTAATTGAATCAATGACGCACATCAACACATTTTGCTTGAGCTCACTGCTTAGTTTTTTCTCTTTCTTGCTCATTTCCTTCTCTCCTAATTTTCCTCACACAGTATTTCATTTTTGAACATTTGATGCAGATTTCATTCGTAAGTATGGTAACAGCCCAATGAATCAGTCCTCAGAATATTATTAGCGTTTACCTTCCTACGTCACTATAACTAGTTCCTATTATGCCTTGTTGAGGCAGAACGCCGTATGAACCTCCAGGTGTTGCCAAATTCTCTTTGACGAATCACTAATTTTCAAGAAAATCTGTGCATGCATTTCTACCAATTTCTTAGATGATTTTGTTCGTAATTTGATCTAAAAAGTCTGAAAATTTCAAAGAAAAATATAGATAATTTGCCTCAAAATTAAACGTTTTATCGGACGAAACTTGGCAACCCTCGAATGTTCATACGGCGTTCTTCCTTAGCACGGCAGTATATTTCCTTGTAATTAGTCCCTTGAAACAATAATTCGGAAAACTCACTCGGAGGGTGCGCCGCAACCCTGTTGTCCCCCACCGCCTCCACTTCCCAGCACACAGTGAATGATTTCATTCGTCATTAATTTATTTTTCGCCGCTGCCGTCGGCTGCGGGAGGGGGGGGGGCATAGACGGGGAGTGAGGGATGAAGGCATTTCTGTGTTTTAATTTTCCGCGGTGGTTCAGAGCGGCGTGGCGGTGTTTTGCTGCTTTTCTAATGATTAATGGCGGGTTAATTGTCCTGCGAGCCCCGAACCCCGTGGACTGACATGTGCACCCAATCCCCTCCTTCCTCGGTGCCGCCATGCTGTAAAGCTCTGGAGGCAGGGTTTTATCTGTCTTGAATTCATCTTGAATTAATCCGAGCGGTGCTGAAGACCTTCTTGAGGACAAGGCGAGGCGCAATATCTGATAGGTTCCACGGGTCTATTCAGGCAGGCGAGCTGAGGATGTGAGGGCAGGACATAACTGCCACGTCACTTTGGTGACGCATTAGGAGCGTCTCATAGGACGGTTTTATGGGAATTCTATAGAAAGAAGTTCCCTTCCCAGTATGTAGCTCAGTGCAAAATACTGAAATTAAATTGCAGTTTGATTTCAACGAAATTGTAATTTTTACCATTCAGTTGTAATATTTTTACATCATCTAGTCGATTTAAGCCGATTTGAAACACTCAACAGAATGAGCTCCATGTGTCAGAAAGATAGTAAATTTGCAATGCAATGAAAAGTTGCAACGTATTTCAATTTGATTGCAATAAATTTCAATAAATGGGGCCCCTTCAAATAGGAACTAGGCAACATACACAACACTCTCTGGAATTGCAATATTTTTACTATGTAATTGCTACTCATTGCAATCTGTGCTGCTTGGATTGTTTTGGCAGATGTAATGTCACTTGGATCAATGTTATCCTATTATGGTTAAAGTACTTACCTCTATAGGGAGAGTACGAACAAGTCGGCAATTTTGAGATTAGGTGATGGAATCGGGAAGCCAGTCTGTGAATTAAAATTATCCAGAGCGATTTGTTATTACAATTGTTGCGACCCGTCGCTGGTAAAGCACGTATTCGACTTAGTTTTAGCGAAATATCACTCGCATGTTTGCGTGAAAACGCTCATTTATGAACATTCTTGGCCTCTTGAGTTTGATATTGGAATCTGAAGATTTGACAGTGACATTTTTCGTTGTCAAAGGTTGGCTGTTCTTTTGGGCCTTAATAGCTCCATATTTCAACATGTCCGTGCTCTCCCTGTATAGGTACCCTAATTACGGTCTTTTGTTTCTAGAGATCATTTAAAAATGGCGCAGGCGCGTAAAAAAGGGTCATTTATCAGATAGGAAATTTTGCCATTCTTTTAAATCCTGGATTGATTGGAGAAGGCAGGATATGAGGAGCTACGATTTGCCGAAAGAGCTCTGGCAGGATTGCTGTCAGTGGCGTCTGGGTGTCGCAAAGCGTACGGAAGCGTTGTAAGAGCGTCATGTTGGTAGATGTATTAGTAGTAATATCAGGCAGCTTTAAAAGCGCGGAAGCAGCTGAACCACGCTTCCCATATCACCTACATGCTACCCCTGTTCATCATTTTCTTTTTCCTTTTCACCAAGGAATAAAGAGGTAACATATACTAATCAATTTTCAAGGCAAAATTTAACAGGCTTTACATAAAAAAGTTAAATATGCATGAAAGAAATTTTGGTTATAAGTATTGCAGTCCGTCTAATTTTACTTAGTGCCTTGCAGTTCATAATATGTATTTTTAGGCTCAAATTTTAATTTACCTGCCAATGAAAAATGTCTTCATCACTTAGAGTTGTTGTTTTATTACTGTTTGGAGATTACCTCTTTTTCTTAGACAGGCGACAATAGTGCGATGAAAGCAAACCTTCAACGCAATTAATGACTTCGATTTAATTCCTCCTGGTCTTGGCATTTTATTAGAACTGAGAACTACCCTTAGGGAGAGGGTGCACATATTATTCCATTTCGTCAGAATTTTCAAATAAATGGTCGATCTTAATGTAGAAATTGACAACATCGCACACGGTTCTTGACCATAAAGTTGCCGTATTGCGTTTGAATCAGCTTGTTCTGCAAAGTTTATGAGAAAATATTATTGAATTAATGTTCCGTTTCGGCAATTATACAGACCCACGTCCTTATCGACCAGGAAATAGTGGATTTTAATTCGAGTGAGTTCGTAATAAACTCAAATTAACAGTGGGTCGGTATCACGAGTGTTCTTGCATTTTTCCGCATAGTTCCGCCCACCATCAATGACTGATTTTTGTTTAATGCTTATTTTATTGAATTGTTCGATAAGCCAGTTATGGTCTAAGTAATTAAATTGAGGGTTGATTGTTAGAGGAAGTGGGATTCTAACGACAGGTTGATTGAGTGGAATTCAAGGAGAGGCGCCATTAAAAAAGGTTTCATTACAACCCTGCCGTGCTATGAAAGAACGCCGTATGAACATTCGAGCGTTGCCAAATTTCCCTCGATAGAATAGGTATTTTTGACAACATTTATGCACATTTTCCCTTGAAATTTTGAGATATTTTAGATTGAATTGCGTAAAAAAATTGTCTGAAAATTTTTGAAAATAATCTTCATAAATCTCCCGATAAATTCGGTTTTTATCGGAGGAAACTTAGCAACGTCCGATGGCTCATAAAGCGTTCTTCCTTAGCACGGTAGAACCGATTTTTAATGTGCCAATGCATCAGCTCTCACGAGAATCAATGGGAGTTTATCGCTCAAAAAAAAAATAAATAAATAAAAAAGATCGATTTGCGTTGCCGTGCTTTCCGATTATGATATACAGGGTGTCCCAGAGTTTAGCACGAATATTGAAAGAGTCTATTCTTTGGGTCAAAAAAGATGTTTTTGTGGTATAACTTTTTTTCCAAAAGCGCTCTTCCTGGGGGCCCTATTATTCCCCTATTACCAACCTATGATTCCCCTATTGTCCACTTATTATCCCCTTATTCTCTATTATCCCTATTGGTCCCTATCATCTCGGAAACGATGAGTCATAGCAAAAAAACGCTAGTTACATTTCTCAATATTTTTCAACGCTGAATCTAGTGGTGCCGTCAAAAATCAATTTTTGTCGCTAGAAACATTCATTTTGGCCGCTCTTAGGGTCGATACCCCCCTCAACCCCCTCTCAAAACTTAAGTTGATTCTGATTTACAGAGTCTGAAGAAAAGTTATTTTGCAAAAAGAGAAAAGGAGTCATCGAAATCGATGGACTCGAAATTTCCAAAATCTGCTACTATGAAGAGGAAACTCAAATGCTTAGTACCGAATGAGGGTTAGACAATTTCGTCCGAAAAATAACTCTTAGAAAGAGCTTCCATATAATCAGGGATACATTCATCGAGAAGTTTCATAAATTGATTACGTAAGTTCGTCAAGGAGGCGATCTTCACATTCAACCTTGTAAATAGGTGTGAAGTTCCAGGTTCAACTTTTAGGAAAAGTTTCTTCATCAGTTCTACCCGGTACCATTATCCGTTATTCCCTCTTCTGTTCTCTTTTGAACATCATTCCGACCCAATTACATTCCCACATTTCCTGCCTCCGGTTAGCAATAGAGAATAATCGGCAGAGCGCTAACTGGAAGTCACAAAAGAGTTAATAAATCGATGGAGCTTCAGATTTACCTTTTTATCATATTATGGGCGGAATGATGCTTAGAGTTTCGAGTTTCTGCACGAAACTAGTCCACAATTCCGAAGAAAGAGAGTCTCTTAAGCATTTTTTCTCATTCCTTTGTTTTAAATTTTTATTTTAAAAATTAGAGTCTATATCTAAAACGTGTTAATGAAACTTAGACAACAACAATGCATTTCCGCCTTTTAATGTTGTTTCCAAGAGGCATGTATCTCTTTTATCCAGTCATGAAATTGACATATTCTGTCGTATTGCGAATGCACCACCAGACAAGTAAAAATGTACTTGAGATGAAACATTTTTCCTCGTTCATAACTCAGTGATTAGCGCGTTAAGGATAATACAAGTTTTCCAAAATCAATTCATATACGTGATTATTCAGCGTTTAAATGTGTATCAAGACTCGCAACTTTAGATAATAATTTTTTAAGGATAAGGATGAGTAGTGAGATATTATTTAAACGAATCCAATCAGATTTTTTGAAAATTAAACAATAAATACGTCAAAAATGTTATGATTTAAAAAATTAACTGTTCAATGTTCAAACATTTTAATGTTATTTGATTTAACATTAGAATGTGTGCTAATAAATGTCTTCAAAACATGTTGTCAATAGTCAATATTTTTAGGGCGTTATAATTGAATTTGAAATCCAAGTATTTTGTTCTGGCCAGCAGGACACCAACGCTGCCGCGCTAAGGAAAAATGCCGTATGAGCCTATAGGAGTTGCCAGATTTCCTTTTCTGAAAACCAAATTTACCGAATAAATTTTGAATATTTTTAATGCAAATTTTTCAGATAATTTTGGTCACGAATCTTAAAATTTCAAGGAAAAATATGCATACACTGGAAAAAAAACACATTGAATCTTGAGTCCAGACTCTTAAAAACATCGACAAGAAAAAGTACTCTTGATTCAATCAGAATCTAGCTTAAATCAAGAACCAAGCCTCTTAATTTAAGCGGATTTTGTTTTGATTCAAGTAAAAATCCAATTGAATCAAGAGTATTTTTTCTTGTCAATGTTTTCAAGAGTCTGGACTCTAGATCCAATGTGTTTTTTTTTTCCAGTGTACTTTTCATCAAAAATACATGTTTTATTCAAGTAAATTTGGCAACTCTCGAATTTTCATACTACGTTCTTCCTTAGCACGGCAGAACGATAGGCAGTCGTTTTCTGTGTGTGAAAATAGAGCGCTAGGGAAAAAAAACACGCTCCAGAGACCTTTATTCAGTATCATTTCGTCGTAAAACAAAGACGAAAATCCGTTCGTAACAGCTTACGGTCCTATTTCTCAACTGAAACGCGCCGACTAAATTCGGAGCGAGGCTGAGAAACATAAAAATATTACCTCCCGCTAATACGATTCGAGGAGAGAATACGTAAGTCGACCATCGTCTATCCTGCTTCACTCAGAAATAACACCGTATGATCACTCGAACTTTGCCAATTTTGCCCAAAAAAATGTTTTATTGTAAAGTGAATTAATTTTATTTATTTTTAAATTTTCAGATTACAAAAATAACTTTCCAAAGTTCTTATGAAGAAAATTTGAAAATAAATGATAAATATTAGAAAAAATTCCTATTTTATCTAAGGAAATTTGACAAAGTCAAAATTTTCTCACGACGTTTTCCTTAAACAGCAGTGTCGGCGCCCGAACTCTCGATAAATTCACTGTGTCTCGTCCCAGCATCAAGGGAGCCGATAAAAGGTGTTGAGAGTCATCAAATAAGCATTTCAGATAGGCAGAGTCCAACGTTTGAAAGTGAGAAGAAAATCAAGAAAAAGAGCTAAAAGATCACGGGTTTCTCGTTTTCTCTCCTTTCTTCCGATTTGATCTGCCATTTAAACCCGTGGAAAAGAATCGATGAACAGGGTGTTCTCAACAAACACCATAATAATCGATTCTTTACCACAACTTCAAATGGGAAAATATCGATAACCGATCATTCACGCCTCGCCGCCGAAATGAGGAGGGTTGAAATTGTACGTCTCCATTTAAGACGACAACGTTAAAGACTTTTGACGACTATTGACGACTATTTCCAAGTCTAACACCTTTTTTTCGACCTTTGGCAGGAACCAATTGGACGTATTTCAGCCAAACGGAACTAGTACATTCAGGCATGAGCCCTGAGATCATATACATGTTTTGCAGAATAGTAGTTCCTCCACAATCCACAATCATCAGAAATCATCAGAATCAGACATTGAAATCACGAAATGACGAAGTGGGTTATTTTCCTCACCTCACTCACTGAATAAGTTTTTTTTACAAGAAATCACACATGACCTGTTTCTTATGGTGTCAATTAATTGCGAATCAAAACATGCAAAGTTACATCTCAAATCAATATGCGATTTAGCTGAATTGAATTGTAAATCAATGGCTTATTTTTGAGCCACTTTATTCGAAAAATGCATGCTTTTCTCAATGATCTACGATCTTGACTTTCCGTTATTGTCGAATTATTTTATGGGCCGTAAAGCAGATGCAATCGAACTCTCGTAAGTCTATTGACAATTTGAATGGAGACTAAATCTCCAGCAATATTTATCATACCCATTATCTAATTTTTGGCTCTTGGGCCCACAACGTTGAAAATTTCAGTGGTGGAACTTTTCGTCGCGAATCGTCGAACTTACCCCTTTTCACTGACCTAGTTTTAACCGAGTTGAATCAGGTTCGGCGATCAAGTTTCGCAAAAGTTTGACCCTAGTTCCACCATACGAACTGGGTTCAAAACTAGTTCGATAACGGCGTAGTTTGACGGATCTCGACAAAAAGTTCGACCATCTGGACCGGGCCTTTACAGTGACGAGGTGTCCTCAACTTGAATAAAATTGCTTTAAGCGATAACAACCCTATTGGTCCACTCGTTTTTGGGGAACACATATCAATAGAAACTCTTTAGAATCAATAGGGTATTTTATTGATAGGTATGACTAGGGAAATTTTACTGGTATCAGCAAACTTTCTATAATTTTCCGGAGCTGTTTCTAATTAGAGGGTATTTTCATATTATGTGAAGTCAAGAAATAATCTTTTTTTGCAATTCAAAATTTTTGGACATATGTAGGTCTTTTTATAACTTAAACTTGACTCCCATAAACAACGTCCGATGCCGGAAAATCCTAATTTTTTGCCAAAATCAGCCTTCAGACCCATGTTGAGGTCAGTATTAGACCCAGAAAGATATCGAAAATGACCAAATCATGATGCATTCCGTAAAACACAAACCTTCAATGAGCAAGAAATCGTAAAGTCGAAGAATTTCAGGGTGGGTCCAAAAACGGCCCTTATTGACCCCCCCTTTTTGACGTTTAAAAGCATCCAATTTGCAGTTTGAGTCAATGAATAATAAACAATAATGAGCGTTTTTCTTTCCTCTAGATCCACCTGAGATAAAGTGCCCGTTTTGAAATCAGGATGAAAACCCGAGGGCTACGTGCGATTCCGCACACTGGAAAAAAAACACATTGGATCTAGAGTCCAGACTCTTGAAAACATTGACAAGAAAAATGACTCGTGATTCAATCAGATTTAAGCTTAAATCAGAAGGAAATCCGCTTAAATTAAGAGGCTTGGTTCTTGATTAAGCTTAAATCTGATTGAATCAAGAGTATTTTTTCTTTTCAATGTTTTTAAGAGTCTGGACTCTAGATCCAATTAGAGTACCTATATTGAGAGAGTATGGCCACTGAGCCCCATTAAGAGGCTTAGGACCCAAAAATGGCGGTGCTTTGTTTTGGTTTTTGTGGATGGGAGGGGGGTCATTGCCAACTTTTGACGGTTATCACCAACCGCACTTGCTGCCAACCTTACTACTTCTAGGATAATTTTTCTCATCAATTGCACACGATTAGCCTTAAAAATATGTAAAAAAGTCGCAATAGTGCATTTGGGTAAAGTTCTCGTTACGAAAAGCAAAGAAAACTACATTTTGAGTCATTTCGCATTACATTAATTTATGGCGTCTGCCATTTTTGGGTCCTTAGGGCTCCATTCAGCCTAAGATGGCTGAGCCAATCGGAGGTGGTAACACTAGTGGCCATACTCTCTCAATATAGGTACTCTAGATCGAATGTGTTTTTTTTTTTCCAGTGAGGGGGAGATTCACCCATGTGCGACTGGAAATTTGTAACGGAGCGCGCTGACACGGACGGAACCCAGGATCCCTGAATAGAACGCAGATCCTCCCACAGGGGCCCGTGCGTCTTGAGAGGTTCGCAAATTTACCCAGTATCATTAGGACCTGTTAGGGAGCCCACTGCGACCGGCGGGGCGGGGAGGACGGCTCGTTAGGACCAGCATCATCAAGCACTTATCGGTGCTGAAATGCGTTTGGAATCGTGAGCTGGATGAATAAAATATCAGTCTATTCATCGCGGGCTGCGGCTGGATTTTTCTCTCCATGCGTCGCTTCCGGGTCGCTAGTGTTATGATGCGCGTTGTAAGCTGTCTCCATATACCGTCGCGCTAATGAGAAACACCTTATAAACCCTTAGACGTTGCCAAATTTCGCTCACTAAATCATAATTTTTTGAAAAAAAAATCACGCATATTTCCCCTCAAATTTATCAGATAATGTGATACCTAATTTGATCTAGAGACTGTGAGACCCTCAACGTAATGTATTCACGACTTTCCTGAAAAATGAATATTTTACCTGAGTAAACCTGGCAACGTTTGAATGTCGATGCGGTGTTTTTCCTCTCCGCGATAGTATATGTTACCGTCATAATCCCATTCATAACGCGCGAGCTGTAAACCTTGAGGTGCGGCCGGTCGAAACCGCTTAACGCCAACGATAACGCTACGATGGTTCGTCGTTTTGTCCGTGGGTGTTGTTCTATAGAATTTTCTGTTCGCGAACGGCGAGAATCGGATCGGGGAAGCCGCCTCGCCCTCACCTCGTTCGTACGTCGTCAATTTCCATGTTTATGCTTTGATGGGTCCGGCGCGTATTAAAGGAGAACGCGGACTTACGAAGCAGCGCACGGAGCCACCGATCTTTTGTGATGCGGAGTGTTTCAGACGACTCCATGAGGGTTTCGATCGACGGATGTCGCTCTTCAAAGTGGACCGGGTTTAACAGGGACCAAGTCGTGCTTTGGTGAAAATGAGTTCAAAGTAGTTCTGACCTCAACTCTTCGTAAATAGACCGTGTTCGAAAAAGTTCGATGTATCGTTTGGTTCAACTTTTGTGATGCGGAGTGTTTCAGACGACTCCGCGAGGGTTTCCATCGACGGATGTCGCTCTTCAAAGTGGACTGAGTTTAACAGGAACCAAGTCGTACTTTGGTAAAAATGAGTTCAAAGTAGTTCTGACCTCAACTCTTCGTAAATAGACCGTGTTCGAAAAAGTTCGATGTATCGTTTGGTTCAACTTTTGTGATGCGGAGTGTTTCAGACGACTCCGCGAGGGTTTCCATCGACGGATGTCGCTCTTCAAAGTGGACCGAGTTTAACAGGAACCAAGTTGTACTTCGGTAAAAATGAGTTCAAAGTAGTTCTGACCTCAACTATTCGTGAATAGACCGTATTCGAAAAAGTTCGATGTATCGTTTGGTTCAACTTTTGTGATGCGGAGTGTTTCAGACGACTCCGTGAGGGTTTCCATCGACGGATGTCGCTCTTCAAAGTGGACCGGGTTTAACAGGAACCAAGTCGTACCTACTTTTGTAAAAATGAGTTCAAAGTAGTTCTGACCTCAACTATTCGTAAATAGACTGTATTTGATAGTGGTTCGATGTATCATTTGGTTCAGAACAATAGAAAATAACATCAGACATAAATTTTGGGATGAGGGTTTCGATCGACGGATGTCGTTCTTCAAAGTGGACCGAGTTTAACAGGGACCAAGTCGTGCTTTGGTGAAAATGAGTTCAAAGTAGTTCTGACCTCAACTATTCGTAAATAGACCGTATTCGATAGTGGTTCGATGTATCGTTTGGTTCAGAACAATAGAACATAACCTCAAACAAAAAGGTCACAGAATCGTATTTGATGCTTGATTCTTGTAGATCAGTAAAACATATTAATATTTGTCCAAACAATAACTTTCTACGTTAAATATTAACCGAGATATCGCGCCTTAAAAAACTCGATTCATGACGTCATCCACAGCGGTAGTACATATCATGCTCGTATGCACAATCTCGGTTGATGACGTCAAAAACCCGACTTTTCAAAGGACGATATCTGAGTTAATATTAAACTTAGAAGGTTACTGTTTGAACGAACCTTCTTATTTCTAGCACAATTCTATTTCTACAAGAATCAAGCATGAAAACACAATTCTGTAACCAGCGCAACTGGCCCATTCCATAAAACTGTCTTCACGTGTATGAAAAATCAAAAATGTATCAGATTAAAATATCTTTAATTTTCGCTAACTTTTCGAGAGTTTTGAAACGCAGAGCGCTGGAAAAACCAAAGCACTTTGCCGTAAGCACCGCACCGCCCGTCGTTCCTCTTTACTGTTCCTAGTGAAGTCTAACCTCTACATTCTTTGCGCCCGGGAGGATGGGAAGAGGGCGTTCAATTTTTAAACGAATTTCAAAAGCCGGAATTACATAATTCATTCGCGGGCGAAGCTGTCGGAAACATGCAAGCGCCGAGTGCTTAACGCCGCCACGCTAAGGAAAAACGCCGTATGAACATTCAAATGTTGCCGAATTTCCCTCCGATAAAATATTTGTACTTGGGAAAACTATATCTTAATTTTTTCCTCAGATTTTCAGGAATCAGATCGGATTTTGAGTGAAATTCTTTGAGAGAGTCAAAGCTGTAAATTTACTAGTTTTACCGGTAAATTCATACTGAATCAGAGGCAATTTGGCAACTTCTGAAAGTTCATAAGACGTTTTTCCTCATCACGGCGGAACGGTATCGAAA
Organism: Bemisia tabaci; assembly: GCF_918797505.1. Classification (NCBI taxonomy): domain Eukaryota; kingdom Metazoa; phylum Arthropoda; class Insecta; order Hemiptera; family Aleyrodidae; genus Bemisia; species Bemisia tabaci. The sequence goes on from NC_092799.1 coordinate 33,634,548, forward strand.
CTGTGGCCGCGCGACACACTCACCGTCGGAAGAAGGAAAATAAGAGGTGGGCGTGGGGGGGAGGGGGAGGCGGTGCTAAGGCGTCGCGGGAAAAGTGTTTCTGTCACATGAAAGCGCTCTTGCTTTACGACTGTCTTTGAGCAGCGACGGCTTTCTCCGTCGCAGACTCGTAGTTAAGTTGAGCAACAATTTGCTTACCGTTTAATCTGAATGCTGCGTGATTTGATGAAACGGTTGGCGTAGGTCAGGGGTTGATTTTCAAAAACGTGCTGCGGTGGTGGAACCGAGACGAAATGGTGAGCTCTTTGCGCTAAAAATCCTCGGCAGTCTCCTTTGTTTCAGACGAGGAAATTTGTCGTCATTACAACTTAAAATGTTTCATGATTTCAATTAGCTTAGCTGGAAAAAGTGATTCTTTCGGAGGTGCCGTCAAAAATGTAATTTGGCATTCTGTCAGGGATTTAAAATGAGTGGAATTCATTAAAAATAGCTAAGTCTGGGTCTAATGCTGCCGTACTAAGGAAAAACGCCGTATGAACCCTCAAGCGTTGCCAAATTTCCGTTAATAAAACGCAAATTTTCTAGTAATCTTATAAATATTTTTCCTCTAATTTTTTGAAAATTTTGCTCGCAATTCCATCGAAAAGTCCTGAAAATTTCATGAGAAAATATTCATAACTTTCCTTAAAAATAAACATTTTATCGAAGTAAATTTGGCAACTTTTGAATGTTCATACGGCGTTCTTCCTTAGCTCGGCAGAATGGGTAAGACTGGCTAAGTCTATTGCGCATCGAAGACACACGTACAGCCAACTGCCAGACTTTCAAAAGTAAAATCGCAGCAAAATCATGTCGAGCGTGTCAAAAATATCCAAACTTATCTATTGTATTCCAGAATACATTCCAAAACTTAACGTACAGCTTACCGTGGACCCTTTTCCCTTTGTTTCGCCGTCAGTGGCGATTCTTATGTAAGATGGCAACCCTGATTTGTCTCCATTTAAATATATGTAAAACAATCGAACCTTGGAGATACAGCTTGCTACACATACAATCGATATATTTAATGAATTTACAAGTAAATGGAAGGAAAACAGTGTTGCCAATTTACAAAATCGCCACTGCGCACCGTGGCACGAGTTAATGAGAAAAGTCAGAGATGATGTAGAAACTTTAAGATCTTTCTCCGTTGATGAGAAACGTGGAAGTTTGAAAGTGGTTCCTTTATTAGTTTATAGAAAAAATGATTTTAGTCCATAAAAGATTTCTTGAATCGACTCGCTCCACCGTTAGAGTGTCCCTTATTTTTGAAATTTGAGAAAAGTCAAGCTCCCTAGGTCTCAAAAGGTACCATTAGGTGTAAAAATAAGGAATGTTTTCAGTTCCACCGTAACGGCACGCCGCGCCGCGCGTCGTGTCGTTTGGTCAGGCGCTGTGATACAACTATTCGTACTCGACGGATGGCCATGTTGCATAGCCAAAAATTGAAGGCGCTTACGCTATCCTCTTTCTTGCCTACAACGCAGAGAGACGCTGTGCCGCATCGTTTTGCGTCGCTGGTGATTAGGTCTATTTAGTTAGCGATTTAAAATAATCTGAACTGAACGAACGAACGATTTTGGATGCTGCTAGTGTTATTATCGTTGTTTCTCACGTACCGTCAATTAAAATCATTTCATTTCATTTTATTTATCGAGGGAAAACGTTAAACTGAATGGACATTGTGAGAACTATTGATTACAGTTTTTGGGATTGTAATTTTATATCACGGTTAAGTTTTCTTACATCTCTCTTTAGGCAAAAGTGCTTGACGGCTCTATTCTAAAAAGTCCACTTGAATAGCACAGAAATGACGTCATCTTGGGCTGATGACACAATCAACCATCTTGTGTCTAACCTAGTAACCACAAACCTATTTCACCGTATGTAACCGGTTCTTCATTTAAAAATCCTATACCTTTCAACACCTTATCAAAAACTTTGTCTCATCATGAAAATTATGTGAGGCCTCACAAATAGGCGGGCAGCAATTTAAAGTTAAAAAGAGTTAGATGCTGGCGAACGCTAATGATATCCGAAACTCGCTCGAATCCGGGGAACTTTTTCCATCCATGCCCCGGCTTTTTTTGCCCGGACGCTTAAACGACTTGGCTCATAACTCATCCGCGTAATGACGGAGCCTCATTTTTAAAACTGTTTTGTGCTTAGCAAGAAAAAGAGAAAGGGGAATTAAAATGGATGAAAGACCGGGAGAAGTCTTGCTTCCTCCTCTCGACGCATGTCAAAGTCTTGAAACTTATTTCTTGTCCCGTCACGGCTAGACTCTGCTCGATGACTAGTTTCACCGCATGTTCTTTTCACTGGAACATGACTCGCTCGAACTTTAGTGAGCCTGATTAACGTGCAAAAGTTGCACGTCTCACCTTTTTTGATATATTGCAAGTTATGTTGGAAGGAACCTTTATATGAACAGAAAAAAGAAAGCTGAAGGTGCACTGGAAAAAAAAAATACATTGGATCTAGAGTCCAGACTCTTAAAAACATCGACAAGGAAAAATACTCTTGATTCAATCGGATTTTTGCCTAAATCAAGAACCAAGCCTCTTAATTTGAGCGGATTTCCTTTTGATTTAAGCAAAAATCTGATTGAATCAAGAGTATTCTTTCTTCTTAATGTTTTCAAGAGTCTGGACTCTAGATCTAATGTGTTTTTTTTTTCCCAGTGTGGTAAAAAGCGACACAAAAACTCGAGAGTGGTGCCGGTCGGCATCAATTAGAAACGATAGCATAATTTTGTACTTATGAAATACAAATTATTAACATAATTTTGTATGGAATACAAATCAGGGGCGGACTGGCCATGGGGGCGGGGAGGCGATCACCCCCTAACAATTTGCCGTGGAGGTCCCGAAGGGGCCCCCGCGGCGAATTTTTTTCGAGTCATCGTTTTTTTTCTCGTAATGTTGTAATTTTCTTATCCTTTTCAATCACTAAAAGGCCCCGAATTCCCTAAAAATTTGTCTCTAAGAGACAAGGAAGGTCGCCAAAAGCATTTGTGATGAAGGGACCCCCGATGAATCCTGAGAATGGGTTTTTTTGAAGTTCAAGCACTGTAGAATCCAACTCCAATAATGCCTACGTGTTTAAAAAGTGTGAAATTTTCAAAATATACCGGGGGAGGGCCCCCGGACCTTCGTAGAGGGGCCCCCGAACGACAGGAGGGGCCCTTACATTTAGGTCCCCTCCTAACTTTTCGACTACCAGTCCGCCCCTGATACAAATTATAGGATGTATTGTAAAAAGATAGATCAGGAACTTATGCGTAAAGAGAAAAAACGTGAATAAATGTAAATTAAAACAAAAAGTTTTAAGAAAATACCTTCATTGAAAATAAACGAGAAAATATAAATGATAGTTGGATAGAATACACAACATACATAAAAATGTAGAAACGAAGGATGAACTGGGCGCGCTCTTCAACACTTCGATGTTGAAACATCTTGTTCTCCTTTGGTTTGCACCTCGGTTATCTTGTCGAAAAAGTTGACCTTATCCACTTTCTATATTTCGCCTTATGCCTACCACACACACTAGAAAAAAAAAAACACATTGGATCTAGAGTCCAGACTCTTAAAAACATCGACAAGAAAAAATACTCTTGATTCAATCAGATTTAAGCTTAAATCAAGAACCAAGCCTCTTAATTTGAGCGGATTTCCTTTTGATTCAAGCTTAAACCTGATTGAATCAAGAGTCCTTTTTCTTGTCAATGTTTTCAAGAGTCTGGACTCTAGATCCAATGTGTTTTTTTTTAAATTTGAGCGGATTTCCTTTTGATTTGAGCTTAAATCTGATTGAATCAAGAGTCCTTTTTCTTGTCAATGTTTTCAAGAGTCTGGACTCTAGATCCAATGTGTGTGTTTTTTTTTTTTTTTTTTTTTTTTTTTTTTTTTTTTTTCCAGTGCATATGCACAGACTTGACGTGAATGCAATAAAAACCATGATAAAGCGACAACATGCAAAAATTGATACTCTGATCTTTCTTATGAGCAGTTGCGTTGTGTACATGAGGGTTCCACTAAGTTTAGCTTTTTCCATAAACCATATTTGCTCAGAATCTACTGCACGCTGGGGGTGAATGGGAGGGGCCTCGCAGCAGGGGTAGGGGTTCTGGGTTCGCCGTACGGCCGCTTTAATGGCAAACCCCCAACGGCGATGTACAAGCTAAATTATTCACGTTCTCAAGAACCAGGAGAAAAACATGTCCAGGCCGCGCAGTGTTATACAGAGCGTGAATATTCGCGTGCTGAAATTTTGCATTTTGCATCGGTGCTTAGTGCGGAGGTTGCAGCACTCGGCGATGACAAACTATGTGACCTTTTCTCAAAACGTGGCAAACTTTACAACATTCGAATATCGGATGAGACAAAACAATTATATTAGTGCTCTTAGATACTGATTGAAAGTACTTCTCGGTTAATTGTGTTGGGAAATCTCGTTTAACATATTAGCTTTCTGGATTTGATTCATAGGCGAGAGAAATAAGATGCTGGTTGAATGTTTAATTAGCAGTTTTAACACATAAGTGTTGAGAAACTTGCTTATATCAAGGAGTATATGAACTGAGGGTACATTGATTTTTGGCATGAACAGAAACTAAATCCACACACCTTGATTTCAAGTTTAAATACTCTTGGAGAAGCCAGAACAGCATTTCAGGCCACTTTCGCTTTCTTGAATTTTGGAATTTTGAAAATTTTGACGAAAAAATTGATTACTCTGTTAATCAATACCCCCTGATAAATGAGGGGTGCGCCCACACACTATACAATTTTCAAGAACAGGTTTTCCTGCGACAAGTAAGATTTTTTCGTTGGCCCCGATAATAATGATAGTTCTTCCTGTTTGAAGCAATAGAGGCTTAAATATTTATCACTGCAATAATGGGCATAAATTATGCAAGGTAACTTAAAATATAGCAAATAGCTGCTTGGCATGCCTTCTTTGGTAGAGCATATTACTTAAGTTAGGTTCCAACCTAAGGATACAAATATTTCGACTCTGGTGTGTCGCACAGTATCACACGCAATTGAAGGCGTTTTATATTGCTCTGACCGCGACCTTTGGAGAATCGAGTCTTGGTGCGTTGACTTAGATTGCTGTTTGTGCTACATACGTTGAATGCAAAACAATGACTAATTTTCAAATATTAGTGTTAAGAGAAGTTTTAAAACGACATTTCAGGTTAAAATAAAGTATTCGATTTAGAGTAAATGTTTAAAATCTTAATTTAATTTAAGTTTATCAATATAATTGTTTCTTTTTCAATATTCCTCTGATGTATGCGCTTAGCTTGTACCAGAGATGTACGTTAAATTGAATTGAATTGAATTAATTCCTCTTAGCAGTTGCAGAGACTAACACTAAGTACCACAAAAGGTTGCGATCCAAGCCTCAAAGATTCGAGTATTTAACAATTTTGGATGTAGTGGCAACAAAGCAGGTGCTTAAGGCAGCTTAATTTATCATTTATTTCGTGAGTCAAGTCTCACTGTCCTCTACAGTATCTCTGACGGATTGGTCTCTTGAGTCTCCTTCATTATTGCATTTGTAATTAATTTATTATTCTCGACAAGGCAGTGCAGGTCGGAACTATCGTTGTCATCAGACCCGGACCGTAAAATTGGAGAGTTTTGAAGAAATGAGTTGAGCGGACACGAAATGCTTTGAGATAATCTCACATCCTTCATTTGTTCAATCATTTAAGTTGCTCTCTGGTTGGGTAAGGTCTTTCCTTTTTTAGTTATTTTTCTATGACACTGTGTTTAAACTGCAGTAGGTATAAGATTTTAAAGAGAAAGTACGGCCGTATTCAAGAATTTATTTCTGATTAATTTAGCCATATTAGATTTCATAGAGATTTCAAAAACAAAAGCAATTTGGCTGAATGACAAAAAATGAGGTTTTATTATCTTTCACCATTTTGAGTGTTAATCAAATTACACTATTAAGCATGAAAATTTCAGAGAATTTTCTGCATGTTGCAAGGCAGATCTCCTAAAATTTTCAAAAAAATTCGCACAAATGTTCTCTTGTAGAAAATTAAATACCTCAGTTAGATGCCGATGTTAAACAGCCGATGTGGCTTGGTTCCTTTCTGTTAAACGCGGTCTAATTAATAATGTTACGATGACCATAAAAGTGATAGGTTGGGTCGATTGTTGGCAAAACTCCTATCCTGACATTGCTATATATCGATCTAGGTCATTCGATATTGATTCAACAATCAAGCCACTAGAATCCACGGTAGGTATTGTAAGACAAGTGGCAGTTTCTCCGTAACTCAAAAGGCAGTCTCCTCTCTTTCAGTAAATAAATAAAAAGAAATCCAATTTGATGATTGCAGCGCCGCGCCGCTCTGCAACACCGTATGCTCGGCGAGACAAATTCTCCCGCCGAAAACGTGAACATCCAAGGAGACTGCATGAAGACCCCACATATTTCACGAATAAACAATGGTGTGTAAATAAACGAAGTTTATGGGTCTTAATAAATTACTCGTAACGAGACAAACTCGAGGCGAGCGGCGGGCGAAAACGAGTTGATCAAGAGGTGCTCCAGGTAGATTAAGAGATTTATGCGATCCGAAGAAAAATTTATCGACAAGGCACGGGATTGCTCCAACGTGTGCACGGCAAAAGTAATTTACTTTAATTTTTAGCCCCTTAAAATCTCTATTTCCTTTCCCTCTCTGGAAATTTGGAAGTCGTGGTGGTTTTTTGCTCAAGCCTCGATCAGATAAAGCAACCGCTCTGATATCTCGTCGGACTTTCATTAAAAGAAAAAGGTAGCTCTCAACGGAGAACGTCCCATTCTCTAGAGCAACTTCTAAATATATAGTTAAAATACAGTATTTAAACTACATTTCTTTGAAAAAGATGCATGATACAGATCAGACATTTTCTTTCATTCTTTCTTCTTCATTGTCTTTTACTTCTTTCCTTTCTTTTCTTTCTCCCTTTTCTTCTTCCAAAAGAGATACGTCTGTTGGTTTTTTTTCAATTTTATAATAATCGATATTTCATTAAATTATGCCGTGGTTTTTCCTAAACTTCTAGCGACAAATACGTGCACCTCGCCAAAATTGTGATTCCTTGTGATTACATTTCAACCGCATCGAGCTATAATAGCCTTTGCTGCATTTGGATCCGATGCACGAAACGCCAACAATGATTGAGGAGGGGGTGGGAGCCGGCTGACTTAGGAAGGAAGAGGCGATGGATAAAGATAAGAGGATCAAATTAGATACATTCGCCGGGTGACATACTGTGATAGCTTGCGACGTGCGACTTGGTTCCGCGCTCAAACAAATTTATTCGCCGATTCGAAAATGTTGCCGATGTGTCATTGGAAATTGCAAAGCTGCAAAAGAGCACTCACAAAAAAATTTAAACTCCCCCCCCCCCCTTAAAAAAAGTACTCTACTAGTCCAACGAACGTCAATGGTGAGGAATAAGGTGGAGTTATAAGTTAAATGGAACCAGAACGTTGTCACTGGTAAAAAAAACCTCTTGGTTCAAGAGTGCAGTTTCTTGTCGCCGAATTTAAGAGTCTGGACTCTTGTTTCAATGCAAAATCCGCTTGAATCAATGCAAAATCCGTTCAAGACTCTTAAATCCGGCGACAAGAAACTGCACTCTTAAGTCAATGCAATGCGGCATTGGTCCAAGAGGTTTTTTTTACCAGTGATTACATAAAAAAAATTAAATTCTTGCAAAAATGTTTAGGAACAATACAAATCGTAACCACTGAAAAAAATAATATGCTGTTTTGGCACCAAGGATGTCAAAAATGTATCTGGTGATCCAAAGATGCTCCCTTTACTGCCCTCGTAGTTGACTTTACATTCTATGAATCCAAAGTCAACAACATGGGCAAACAAGGTAGCATTTTAGGATCACCAGACACATTTTTGACATCCTAGGTGCTGAAACTGCATACAATTTTTTTAGTGGAGACTAGGGCTGAAACAAAGCGCACCAAAGCAATATTGCACTGTTGAGACGAAATCTCTATGAAAGATATCGGGTTTTACACTTTGGGATCGGCAGACTAGCTAGTCCATCAGGAATGCTTGTAGCGTGCAAGATGCTGGCAAGTGGACCAACGTGAGGAGAAGGATGCAGTCGGAGCACGTTGACCGAATGGATGAAGAGAGGCTACACGGAAAAGAAGAAGAGGAAGACGAAAAGGAGGGAAAAGAAGAATAAGAAAAAGAAGAATGAGAAGAAAAATAATGAGAAGAAAGATAATGAGAAGGAGAAGAAGAAAAAGAAGAATGAGGAGGAGGAGGAGAAGAAGAAGAAAAAGAAGAAGAAGAATGAGGAGGAGGAGAAGAAGAAGAAGAAAAAGAAGAAGAAGAATGAGGAGAAGAAGAAGAAAAAGAATAATAGAGGAAGAAGAAAAAGAAGAAGAGGAAGAAGAAGTAGAAGAAGAAGTAGAAGAGGAGGATACATTGTAACCATTGCATGGATTGGCTACTTTCGCAGAATTACTGAGCGTGTATGTAAAATCAGGAGAATTTGAATCGATCTGGCAAACGGGGTGGTTCCTCAGTTCAATGTCTAGAAGCGGGCGGAGCGCTCTTTGAGTTCTGCTGGGGAAAATCTCATTGAAACGGGGCCGTCGGGACGAGGAATCAGGGCGGATTTGGAGCCCGGAAACTTTAGTGTTGATAAATGCGTCAGTATTGAAATTGCTACGTTTCCGAAAAGCATGTGTGTCTGTCTCTACGCAAAAACTAAGACGCAAGTCTGTCCCTTCCTCGATCCTGCTCCGGAAACTCGCTTTGCATCACCCCATTCAATCCAATTTCCAAACTGTGCCAAAGTATAGAATCTACAACTTGATTTGCGACGAAACTCCGCGCCTGAAAATCAGAGTGAAATTTTCTTCGGTTTCTGACAACTGTTTTATTTCCATTGCCTGATTCCCCTTCATTTGCTGAGCAATACAATCTGCAATACGCCGAAATTAGGTCCTTCTATCTAGACTCATCCTCCGATGCTTAGTAAGTGCAACTTTCAGCACATGTTGCCTCTCCATGCCGTTTTATAAGTAACGTGGAATTCAAGCTATCCATACTATGTTACTTAGTTAGTACACAGTTAAAAACGTTTCGTGTTTGGTATTACTCTGTGTTACTTAGTATTAATTTTTTTGCGTGTCAGATCAACCGAAAGGACCTGGTTGCTCCACGAATTTTTGTGTGAAATTGACCCAAATCGGAGGTTACTCTGAAACAGCGGATCATGAAAAAGGCGTCTTGCCGAACATACGTGGTCTGTCCGGAAAGTATCAGGACTTTTTGATTATCTCGGAATGTAATGCATGTAATGAGCTGAAACTTGGGTTAGACTTTGCCCATGTCCTCTCCAATGCAGCCACACAATCGGGCATTCACACTTTTAATCAGTCGATTGCAATCAACTGATCAAAGTGTGTGTGTCAAGTGCTATCGTCGCGTTTTTTTTTCTTTCGTGAAATGACCGAGCGTGAAGATCAGAGAATTTGTATTAAATTTTACTTTAATCTAGAAAAAACTGCCAAGGAGACCATGAAAATGATTCGGAAAGCTTTTGGCACTGATTCTATGAGCAAGAGCAATATTTATGAGTGGTATAATCGCTTTAAATCGGGTCGTGAAACAGTCGCTAGTGATTCGCGGTCCGGGAGACCTTCATCGACGAATTCTCCCGATAATGTGGAAAAAGTTCGGGAAGCCATTGCCCAAGACAGTCGGTTAACCATGCGGGAACTGGAAAAGCAGCTAAATATCCCGAAGACCGTCGTTGCGGAAATTTTAACTGAAAAACTCGGGCTCCGTAGAGTGGCAGCGAAATTTGTGCCAACGCTCCGGCTCATTCCTCCTGTCTTGTGCAACAGTTTTTGGCAAAGCACGGTATTCCTCTGGTTCCACATCCTTCATACAGTCCAGACTTAGCTCCTTGCGATTTCTGGCTGTTCCCAAAGCTGAAATCTCCAATGAAAGGGACTCGATTTGACTCCATCAATGACACAAAAGAGAATACGACGAGAGCGCTGAAGGACATCCCAAAGGAGTGCTTTTTGGACTGATTTGAACAGCTCAAAAATCGCTGGAACAAGTGCATTGTGTCTTACGGAGAGTACTTCGAAGGAGATTAAAGCCACAATGTCATGGGTAAGCTCGATTTCTCAAAATCTAAAAAGTCCTGATACTTTCCGGACAGACCACGTATGTTAGCGTACCTTCATAGGGAGAGTATGGACACGTCGATTTATGTACCTCTTAGGGTGCAAAAGGGCGATAACGTGTAAACCAAAAATCACTAGAGAAATGCCGCTACCAACCTATACATTTGGAAGATTAATAAATGGCCAACATAGCGCTTGTAAATAAGCGTCTCTAAGGATTAAAACTTTGAAACTGAGAAAATGTATGCGAAATCAGAGTTTTATACGTGAGAGTCGCAGAGTAAGAATTGTGAAAATTAGTTCTTGAAAATTGATGAAAACCAATATCCAATACTCTCGTAAAAGTCACGTCTTAATTTCTATTTTTAAGAAAGTAACATGATCAGGAGCTGACTTCAGCGCGTTGGCTCCATCTGGAACTCTATGATTCTCAAAAACGCATTTTTTGACGTCTAATTCTGGAACACTTTGGCAAAGTCAATTTTTAGAGGTCTCTCTCCGGCAAATAGTAGGGATTAACCCCTCGGAGCGATGCACAGTGGATTGAGTCAATGGAGAGGTCGGACAAAATATGGAAACTTTAAACGCTTATAACTCCATGTATACACAACTTTAAGATTCTAAAAGTGTATCCATTGGTTTTCTCGTAAAATTCTCCACCGAAAGCACCCCCTTAAATGTAAAATATGACGAATTTAATGCCAAAATTTGCAGTTTCAGTAAAAAAATTTCATGTGCGACCTCTCTAATTGACTCGATCCACTGTGCGCCGGTAGGTGCGAGACGCATATCAGCGCCTACAAGACTACCGGAATACTTCACGCATTGCGCCAAACACAGTGCGGCCGCCGGTCGGCGCGAGGTGCATATTAGCGCCTACAAGACTGCCGGAATACTTCACGCATTGCGCCAAACACAGTGCGGTCGCCGGTCGGTGCGAAAACCATATTATACACCGGGAGGTAGCCGTCATTTAAGTGTCCCATTTGAAAAATGCACGAATTTTTCTGGATTGTTAGAGAAAAGAGAAATTGGTTTAATAAGACGAGAAAAACTATCCAAAACGATTCTGAAAATTCGCATCACGAAAGTAAGGCGGCGCGTTGTGAAATAATGTTTAATCTCATCTTTACATCTTGCGTTTACACGAAACTTTGATATTCTAACAGTGGATCCACTGGTTTTCTCGTAAAATTCTCCACTTAGAGCACCCCTCGAAATGTAAAATGCAACTATTAAACACCAATATTTGCAGTTTTGGTAAAAAATTTCACGTCCGACCTCTCTAATTGACTCGATCTACTGTGCGGCGGTCTGCGTACACTGGGAAAAAAAACATTGGATCTAGAGTCCAGACTCTTGAAAACATTGACAAGAAAAAATACTCTTTGATTCAATCAGATTTAAGCTTAAATCAAAAGGAAATCCGTTCAAATTAAGAGGCTGGGTTCTTGATTTAAGCTTAAATTCGATTGAATCAAGAGAATTTTTTCTTGTTGATGTTTTTAAGAGTCTCGACTCTAGATCCGAAGTGGTTTTTTTTTCCAGTGTACCTAAAATTTTACACATTTCACTTTCAGACCCTTTTTCCCATGCTCGGTCATAAACATTGTCTTTGCCGCTGAACCAAACAGTTTTCCCGCTTGTATTTAACGTGAAAACGAGGGGGCGACTTTTCCCGAAGAAAAATCGCCCCCTCTCCTCTCGAGCGCTTCGTGTTCGCAATCCGAGTAGTTTCATGACCTGTAAATCCGGTGGGGCAGAAAATCCGATCCGTGCTAAAAGCTCGCGTTTATCAAGGGTGCTTTGAATTAAAATTCTCAATCGGTTCGCGCGGGTGTAAGATGTAATCGCGGCCGCGGTGCGGATATGACACGAAGCCGAGTTGCCAAATCGTGCTGAAATCAGCACTTTTACCCCATTCGAACCCATGCTAATTATCCACATCTTATTTATTTATTTACTTTCATTTTAATACATGAGAGCCGCAAGGCTATGGTATACGTCAAGCTACGGAAAGGACAAAAAAGAAAACTTTACATTTCAGCTAAGCACTAAATATCACAGGTGAACACTAAATATTATAATTGCATGATCTGGCAACCTCGAGGCCGAAGCCGGCGCGGTTCATGATGCACGCATGAATGGGTGGACGGACAAGGAGGGGGCGCAGCGAGCCGGTGTCAATCGGATCAGCTCGGCGCCCGACAGCCGACGAATGAAATTGCAATCCTCGCCCGCGTTGCGGGTTGCGTTGCGGTCGCGACCAGGAGCCGATTCCATTGTCACCGTTGTCAGTTTTGAGCCTAAAACTCTCGAATATAAAAGTTTGAAAAATGAAATCCTAGAGGGCTTATTCACATTTCTGCTGCACTGAGGAAAAGCTATGGCTTATAAACCAATTAGTGGTTTATATGGAACACCACTAATAGTGGTAAAGGCAGCATATAATAATAGCATTTATACCTCAGTGATGGTATATACCTTAGTTTGGTACGAGATACCTCAATATGGTACAATATACCTTAGTATGGTTCACAGACCGAGAATCATTAGTTCATTTACGATTGACTATCGGTGGTGTTCTATATGAACCACTAACTGGGTTTATAAAGCCATAGGTTTTTTCCGTGTGTGCTAAGCAAAATAACGCCGTACGGCTATTAATTCGAATTGTACCAAATTTCCTCTATCAATATTTGTCCGTGGAATTTTCAGACTTCTTGGATTAAATCACGAACAAAATCCTCTAAAAAATTGAAAACGATTTAAATATTCACGAATTTTCATGAAAATTCGTGATTTTTTTAAGAGAAGTTGGCAACGCCTGGTGGCTCATTAGGCTTTCTTCATTATCACGGCAGATTTTTACGTAGGGTGGATCTCCAGCACTTTGTGGATTTGATGGTCAATCGATCAATTGAAAATAGGGCAGTGGCAAGGAACTTTTGCGGGGTGAAGGAATGGATATGCTCATATTTAGAATTTTTTTTGAAAACCCGGAGTTTCATTAAAAATGCCAGGAATCATTCTGAAATAACTCCGAAAGCACACCCCGATTGAATTTGTATATGTTTCTGCCTTCCGATTTGCAACGTTCACTTGAAAAGTGTTTCGGAAGTTATTTCAAAAGGTTTTTATCAAGTGTTTTGTGTACAAATATCTGACAGTCTACAGTGAAATTTAATGCCCAAAAATTCTGGAAAAATGCCATAAAACCTGGAAATTATCAATTGATCGATCGACAATGGAATCGCTCTCTGAAGATGTGAAGGCGGAACATTTTTTGTGAATCTTCAGCAACACGTGGTTAAACATTTTCCTTCACATGGATAATGTGTCACAATATTTGTGATACATAAATACAGTTCGCACAGCTTACCAAAAATTCTCGAGTTAGTGCGGAAATTAGGGGGCTTTCTCTCAAAATTTAAGGACCACATATAGAACACAGGTCTACAAGGGTCTTGCAGGTTGTTAGTGTCAATGCACTCAGTGGCGTTTTACAGCATTTTGGAGTAAAAAAATACCTACGGATGTCAAACTGAAGCAATTTTATGGCAGTTGCAAATTGTACAGCTCGTGAAAACGAGGATTAGGGAAATACGAGGTGAATATGTAAAGTTAATCGTAATTTTAATTAGCTGAGATCGTGACCCCAAACTGCCCGATTGAGAAGAAACTTAACAGTTTTTTTTGTATAACTATGATCTTGACCACTCGCAACTTATTCTTTGAACCGCTGGAAAGTGTCGCCCGTCGAAAACTCAACTTCTGATTTTTTTTAGGTGTCCTGACAAAAATGTTTTTAACCACAATGTTTGCCGTTGTGCGCTGTAATCTCTACCCGCGAGGACAGTTGAACATTCAAATGAGAAATTCACGCGACCCATACCATTATTAGGGAACTGCATTATGGAACGGACCTGACTGAAGGATGCGAATACCAAGAGGAATAGAGTACCTAACACGCGCTCGGGTGCTGACAAGGTCCACCCGAGCGCAATTTTGGCGAATTAGTTCCACGCACTGGAGGTTCTAGGAAAAAGTTATATCTATGAAATAATACATTCCTGGAACAAGTTATTACAATCATCCTTGCTACCTTTTTTAAAGGTGGCCTTGATCCATGTCTCGTTCCACTCCCCTGGTAACTCGTCACCCTTGATGTATTAGCTGCATCAGTTTCGTAAGGAAGGTACTCAAAAAGCTCGACAGTATCGCTCTTGACCAACTTGACAGGATTGTAAAATTCCTTGTCAAAATAAAAAAAATAGATTGAATTGTAAAGCATTGTAAAATTCCTTGCCAAAAAAACAAAATTATCAAATATAAGCGGAAATTAGAGAACGTGAACACATTTCGGATTTATATGAATTCGTCCCATTATAAAACCGCTTTTGTGTAGGTACCAGTAAAATTTTCCCCTATCCTCTCCTCCTCTCCGATTATTTCGGGATTTTTTAGAGAGTAAGAGAAAACCTGTAGCTTGCTAAAGCTATCTTCTGTACTAACGGCATGATTAGTATCCAGTTTTCAATTTTCAATTACTGCTCATTTCGAGGTTGTTGAAAAAGTTAAAAAGTTGGGAGCTTTAAATTTTTTGCCGCATACGCCCGACCTCAAAGCTCGAGAATTCTCAGAAAATCCGCCCTTTACGGGCAATCCCCCTTTTAATTAAACAGCAGAGGCTGTTAAAATTCAAATTCCGAGCCCAAATATCAGTGGAATAATCCCGCCAGGCAGAAAGGGCCACTTTGTTTCCCGATTATTGCAGTGAAGGGCTGTGTTGCATTTTCACTTTAAAAATGGAATTCTAACAAGGCTGGAATTTTCTCCTCTTGAAAGAATTTTGAACTTTATTTCGACATACCATATTAAGGCACATTTCTAAAAAAAGGCAGAGGGTGATTATGATTAACTCTGGGAGAATTTATGATCAGCATAAATATAATTCAAATTGAATCTGCTCCAATGGATGAATGAAAGAAGTTTTGCCGGGTCAATCAAAATTAAGGTCGGTCCATTCTGAGGGCCATTTGAGTTAACTAAAAATTTGCCTCGGGTAAAATGTCCACGTGATCATTTTTTCAAAACCTATGTGAACTTTTTCTAAAATAGTTTTTTTAAGTTCTTATAAAATTACCCGGGAAGTAGCTCTTCAAGAGCTGGAGGCGTCTTGTGGAGTTAGGGCTGCGGAGCATACAATGAGACGCACCTCTTGGTTATAATATAAAGTCTAAATCACGTCCCGCTAAAAGTCAAAATTACAGTTCCCTCTCCCTTTCTCGGCTCGCATAGTTCGTGCGTTGATTGGCACTGATCACATTTTTATTGAAGAGAGTAAAATTTTTAGCTTTTATTTTGACGAAAATTATCAAAACATCTCCAAAAACCTGGAATTTGTATCAAATCTTTGCTTGAAATAAAACAAAGCCAAACTTCATTCCTTCCCGTCACGAAACTCTTGTGTGGGACTCTCTTACCTTATTCCCTAGGCTTAAAGTCTATGAATAGACCCTCATTATTATTGACGGCTGATCATGCATAAAAAATGAAATATCGATTGACCAATAGAATGAAGAGTTGAATCAGTGAGAACTAAAACACATGAACTCGAAAGAATGAAAATAATCAAGATGCACACAAAACTGCACAGTTGGTGAAGAGGTTAGTCTAAGAAAAATATTTTTGGTGCCTAAAGGTAAGTGCTTAAGGACACTCCAAATGTCAGAGTTGGGACAGATGCGGTAACTTCAATGCCCTCCATGAAAATTGACTAATTATAGTGAAAAGTGAGCATTTTCGAGTTACCGAGTTGGTGTGTTTTCGTCCTCACTGATTGAGTTCTGCTTCAACCACCATGTGTTTTTTCAGTCTCACACAATGAAAATTTTTGATCGGCCTCTGTTTGACAACACTGCGATGCGAAGCTTCCTAACTCCAAGAGCTGTTAATGAAGAAGAAGAAACGTTAATACACTACAAACAATTACCGTTACAGCCACCGTCCTCAAAGCGCCGTATTTATGCGTGTAGTTGCGTGGCCGTAGTGTCAGGTTTCAAAGCGTTTCTTTTGGAGTTCATTAATGTACGAGGGAAATTCGGAGAGATCTGACAACGATCGCGGGGAAAGTAATTACGCGTGGCAGTGCGTACAGTTGGAAGGGGTGGAATGATTAAAGCCCCCCCCCTCCCACATCCCCTTCTCGTAGGCCTTGGTAGTGTTGTTTCTGTGAGTATAGATAAAGCTCGTCTCGCGGGCGATATTTGGGCGGTTTTAAACTTTTCAACTTTCTAACTCGCCGAAACTGTTCCAGGGTCAGTCTCTGATTATGTACATTGTTTGACAAAAATTATGTGTGTCTTATCAGAAAAAGGGTGATGAGGAAGATGGGAGGGATAAAGTGAGAGGGGGAGGGAGGGAGAGAGGGAGAGAGAGGGGGGAGAGGGTGAGAGGGGGGGAGGGAGAGGGAGAGAGAGAGAGACCCTACGAACTACAGGAAATTTCTATGGATACGCTGAGGTTTATGATTCCTGATTGCGACATGCGAATGTAGATCTTTTCCACGTACACATATCGTCGCTCCTCCCGTAAGGGCGTAGCTGCATGAGCCCCAAAAAGCATTAAGTTAACATGTACAATAAAGCTCACTTGGAAATCGAGATACGCCCATATGTCAGCGAAGCGACGATATACCACATTAAGGGAGTTGAAAATTATTGCCAACGTATCAAACTGAAAGTAGAAATTTGAACCCTGGTGTGTGCCAACAGGTGTCGCTAAGATTTTGCAATCGAATCTTCCTTTTAACAGGAACATAGTGGTCAAAGAACATCGAAACCTAACATAAATATTAGACAAAACTTTAGAGAAAAAATATCAAAATTAAAAGTCCATTTAAGGTTTAGGATCTTTTACAGTGAGTATAACACCAGTTACAATTTTAGTACATGATGGCGCTCACCAGGTTTTGAATTTGCACCCCACAAATAGTGACGCAGCAGGGCAAAATGTGCCTTGAAGCTGGACATTCAAGTCGTCCAGTACGGCGAGAAAACCGGTATACGTGAAAAAAACTCCGGCTTTCAGTTATCAATGCTGATGCTTTCGATGTATTGAAATACTCCCAGGAACATTGAGTCAAATTTTCAAGCCAAAATTTGCATCATTAAAGAAAAATATTCAAATAAATTAATCAGTGTTAATTAATTTTGTAACTGCCAAAAGAATGACCCAATAAACTACACATTTTATTACAAAATCTCAAGATATGTGCTAAGGGGCGTGATACCACTATTCGACCTCATGGGAGCTCGGTGTGCCTATCCAATTCGTTGAAGGCGTTTTTATTTTTGGACGCGCTTCAAGCTAAATTTCTGTGAACTACCATGGCAATGAGCAGATTCTCCCTTGAAACTGTTTCATCTTCTATTACCTTTCCGCATAAAATGTCTAAAATGATGACACTCCGTGTGCGTAGAACTGTCTCTACTTCTACACGTTGCCAATTTTCTAGGAGAAATTACGCATTTCTTGGAAACCGTATGTATTTGTAAGGTCAGCTAATAGCTCAACTTTTGTTTTAGTAAAAATTCAATATATTGTACCACGCAACACCGTGTTCTGCATTAAAACTGAAACTGCTTGCCAAGCGTAGCTGGCCCGTACTTCATCCCGTTGTACTCGTTTTAATTACAGCATCCGAGATATTAATTCGAATTATTTTCTCGCTGCAATGACTCGTTGTCGATGTTTTGTTCCCGGAAGGAAAGGCATCTGAAAGAAACCTGCAAAACTTGAAAAGTAATAAACAGGGTGCTCTGCTATACTCGTTCAAATAAATTAGGGATGAAAGACTGAGCAGGGACGCTCCAATGACGGCGCGGCGGCCTTCATAAGGGGAAGGGGGCGTGAAATGCGAAAGAAATAATTATTTACGGAGGAACAGCCTTAAAAGGTACGAAAGAAGTAAACCATTTTCTTCAATTTAAATATGGACAAATGCATTTCTCAAAGGCGTAATAATAAAGGAAGGTAGAGAACCGGAACTTTAAGGGGTGGAGAGAAGGGCTAAACAGAAAACTAACTGGAATAGCCTGCAATGTTGCGTGACTTACGCATTTTTATCACGACTTTTTATTACATGGAAGGTTTTAGACTTCTGCGGTACAGAAATGTGTGTAATCTGCCTACCCAATCAAGCGGGCCAGTGAACGGAATAGACTGATTTAGTGGCTACGTCATAGTTCAATAATTGTAAACAAACACATGACCTTGTCTCTGATTAACGTCCTTTGCGACATGGTGGTAAAATGCGCCCAAGTGTTTCTTTCAATCGCAACTTGTGTTGAATGTGTCCTTAATCGTTTTAAGACCTGCCAATGACTAAATTGTAATGAATTAACTCACAAATAATTTGTCCATGAGGTTATATTAGGTTATAGTATTTGTTTTAGTTTGAACTAAGAGTTCGATATTATATCGAATTAAGTAGTCGCCTAAATCAATCTAAATCGCATGTTGGTGAAGCTTTTTGTTTATTCTAAAATGGAAGGCAATTTCTGACCTTCGTTCTTGTGGTTTTCTATTGTTGTTGATCGTTGCCTTATCGAAACTTATCACCGCATTTTAATTTGTTTCCATGTTTACTTAACCTCATCTTTCACAAGACCATACAATATTTGCCATATTATGTTTGTGGAATTTTGATGGGATTGAAGATTGGAGTCTCCTTGCACGTATCGAGAAACAAACATGGGCTATTTAATTCGAATAGTTCATTAGACGCTCTCGGTTCGAGTCCACAGTCAAGTGAATCGGCCGCTTCAGTTGAGAAAACTGCACTCTAGTTTCGTTAACACAAATGGTTCAGTTCTACGATGCAAAGATTCAATTTTACGACGGAACCAAAAAAATTGGTATCACATAGTACATACTCTATATCTACCGCAATTTTTCAGTTCTCTAAACTGAAGTTCAGTGCTGTCATCTGGGGTGGTCCGTTTATTTGATCGAAAAGTACAAATCGACGGTGTAAGTCGGCAATCACGTAACTCGGTTTGCGACGTCGCAGACTTCCTGTCATACTTTATTCGTGTAAGATACAGTAGCGGCTCCCATTCTCTTTGTTGGAGATCTCTATAGGCTTGACGGGGTCGCTACCGCTGCCAGTAATCTTTTAAACGGAAAACTACTCAACGGCAATTCTACAAAACTATCGTGATTTTCTTCTCTGTGCGAAGAAAATTCTGCAAAAATTTCAAGGAATTGATATCAATTTTTTCTCCTTTAAAAAATAACATAGAGGCGGAGATTTTCAGACACTGCAAACGAGATACAGTAGACTCTGGATTATCCGGCTTCGTATTATCCGGACTCTGGATTATCCGGATCGATTTTGCAACCATGTAACTACGTACGCATTCCGATAAGTGAGCGGATCCGCGGAGAAGCGGTCGCAAGGCATATTGGCGCCTGCAAGGCTGAAGGAATACTTCACGCATTGCGCCAAACAGTGAGGTCGGCGTGGAACGCATTAGCGCCTACTAGATTGCATAAATACTTCTCGCATTACGCCAAACGCAGTGCAGTCGGTTAGTTAGCCTAAAACGCACATTAGCGGCTACAAGACTGCATGAATACTTCACGCATTGCGCGCTTTAATCGTTGTATTGTAATTTATCGTTGTCGGCTACCATTCACAATCACCATTGAGTCGTTCATTTGGCGTTAACCTTTTAAATTCGTGTTGGTATGTACATGATGTATACATAATAAGAATACTGTGGTGTTGGTTGGTGGTGTTTGTGTTTACTATTATTATCCGGATTTCTTTTTCATCCGGATCGGGCCCGGCACCAATTAATCCGGATAATCCAGAGTCTACTGTATGTGATTGCAGACTTACGCCGTCGATATGAAGAATTCGGTGTGTAGAACCGGAATTTCTCCGCATTGAAGAACAACGATTCAGAACCGTCTACCTTTTATGGCCAAGATTCTAGAAATTACTATTCCCTCCTTCTTTTGCCTTGCACAGCTTCTTAGAACAAACGCCGCTCTGTGTCTTTCATACAGCAGAATCGCAACTTTAAAAATAAGAATCTGAGACTTCCCCCGACGCCAATACATGATATTCGGGCATTCCGTTGTGTTCGAAGTTTCGACTCCAGTATTGCCAAAATCCGGCGGAAATCTCTACGCCCTCGCATGCCGCAACGAGACGAAAAAGTCGGTAAAATCTGGCAAAGACACCGCGCCGAACTTTCTCTATCGAAACCGGAGCAAATGATCGGGAAAGCCTCCCGCGGCAACTTCGGGGTCCCGGAAACTTTAGGGTCCAACTTTTTGACAACTTGGCCGAAGTGGACATACGGGACCCGGGACCCTTTATCAACCCCGCTTCCTTTGTCGGGGGGTGGGGGTGTGGGCGCCGAGGGGGGTTCTTGTCGCGGCCGCTAATCCTTTTTATCTGATTCAGTGAAGTTTTGTGGCCGAGTTAATAGAATCCGGAGTCGCCTCCCGGGAAACTCGGCAGTGTGAATCCGACTTGTGGAGCCCGTTTATTGTCCGACGGTTAAACTTCTAATGCGCTTATAATGACGTAATCACTTTTAATTTGACTCGGATTCCACTCCGTCCCGGGACGTGACCGTCAATTACTTCCGCCGACTCGTCAAAATTCATTTCGTCCTAATTGGCGCTGTGCAACCGCCCGAGTGGATTTCGCCTCGTACCGTCGATTGAGTCTCTCGGTTCGGAAACGACGCATCGCGGGGAAATGGAATTTTTAAGGAGACGATAAGACTGCGTGACAGATAGAAAAGGAGTGTTTTTACGCAAACAAATGAATATCGTAAAATCAGAGACAAGAGACCCTGCACTGGCCTCGTGGCGATAGGTAGAAGCTTTTACTTTCGGGGATTCAACAATTCCTTATGGACAATGGAGATGTTGCATGTGTGAGTTTGCGATTTGACCGTTGATTCTTTTGTAAAAGTTCGCGAGAAACACGGTGGTGCCACTAGTTTTCTCTGAAATCAACCTCCAAGCTCTAAAAAAGCTCTCAAGTTGAGGCCAAAATGGAAGGGTATCCCACGTTATCCTGAGAGTCCACATCCACATCAAGACAAACTCTCCATGCAAAGATAGGGAGCAAATACATTGACAGGGCTGCCACTTTATTTGGGACTCTAAAACTGAAAACATGGCATCACTGCTAATTTATTTGCTCCCTATCTTTGCATGGAGAGTTTGTCTTGATAGAGAGGTGGACTCTCAGGATAGCGTGGGATATCCCCTCCATTTCTGCTTTAACTCGAGAGCTTTTTTTGAGCTTGGGAGTTGATTTCAGAGAAAACCAGTGGCACCATCGTGTTTCTCGGGAACTTTTACGTAAGAATCAATAGTCAAATCGCAAATTCCTCACACATGCAACATCTCCATTATAAGGGAGCAACAGTCATCATCTTTATTTCGGCTGTTATCCTACCTACATGGTGGCTGATGAGCTTCGGGTGACGTCCTGAGCCAAACAAGTTTCCCAAACTTCGCCCATTTTAGGCTTGCTTGCAAAACAGAACAGCCAACACGTTGTTGAACATCAACCATGTAGGTAAGTCAATAGTAGAATGCTGAAGTCCCGAAAGTAAAAGCTCCCACCATGGCCAAAATACTAGTGGAAGGTCTCTTGTCTCTGCGTAAAACACCCGATTTGGGTATTTTTGAACTGAGAGATTGAATTCCTGTGAGCAAGCTTTTTGGACGCTTCTTAGTTGAGACAGACTTATTTAGGCAGTATCAAGTAAACTTTTCCCATGTAGTGCTCGATCCAAAACTTGTTTGAGCAACCTCTCTTCCCACGAAGGAATGATGGAAGGGCAATGACGAAGAGATGGTGCGTTGTCAGTTGTCTTATATCCTCTGGGATGATAGGCGCATGTGACGTTTGGATCACAGAAGGCCAGAGTGCATTGTTGGAGTAAATTTTATGTATGTATTTCGCTAACACGTGCGCAATTCAATGTTTATATTTGTTGGCTATAACATGTGTTGGTACTAAGTCAGCGCTAAAATGGTAACATGGAGTCATTGAAGTTCCTTTATACTCATAATAGCGCGATTCACTCACACGGGCAGTAAGATTACACTTCTACCGGTTGCAAAGATTATAAACTGTAATGGACCATGAAACTAAGGGCACTAGAGGGAACGAACGGAACGACAGAAGGAATATAACAAAGGAATTTAGGAATTACTATTGTGTAAAAAGTACACAAAACCTTACGAATAGTAAGATCTTCCTACTCGCTTAAGCCACCTACGATCCGAGGTGGCGACGGCGCAACTCTAGATTTTGAGGGACTTATGGATTTACTTGCGCTATTTAACAATATTTATTCAACATTTTTTCAGTGTATATGAATGTTTTGCCAGTTGTGTAATGGAATGTCTTGCGGCAATATTGATTTTGATTGATTTTTAACATGTTTCGTGGATTATGCTTTTAATATGTTTTACTTTAACTTTCATTAAAGATGGAACTAAACAGGTTTTTCAAGTATTGATCTTTAAATACTGACTTTTGAATATTCACCCAATAGTCAACAGAAAATACTTCCATAGCTTTCATAAAAGCGTTCATAAAATACACGTTTTCGAAATGTTATTCTTGAAAAGTTTGACAATATTGTGACATTATTAGCTCAATTCCCATTATTATCTAATTATCTGGATTATCAAAGACTAATCAAAACTAAAATGTGTTATAATCATGGGTTCAACCTGAAATTCGTCCTTCATTTGCGGTTATCGAAGGGCAAAACAACTCTAGTCACGAAGAGACTGCATCACGCGGACACTAAAATCAACATTTTGCATCGGTAAAATCTGATCTAGATTATAATGATTACATACCAACGGCTGGCAGTCCGCTCGTGAAAAAGTTCTCATCGAAGCTCGAGGTAGAAAAAATGTTTATGTTGCCTCTCCAATACGTAGGCGTGCTTAAAAGGAAAGTATAAACTTTTTAAGTTGAACTTTTTCGGGACAATGAGCACTTAGCGGGTGTAAAATCGTTGTTACTGCCGCGTAACAGACAACGTTTTCATAAACAACATTACTCATTAAACGCTGAGTGTTTCCAAAATATAATGGCGTATAATGGTAATATAACGTATAATGGTTATGTGCGCATCACCTTCCGCTTCACGCCCTGCAACTGCTACTTCATAATGTATCCTCCCACCGGAAGCAAAAATGCAATACCTAAGTTTTTAAATGCCATAAAACTCCTCTCGCACTTGTGGTGCCACTGTCTCCATGTTGTGAATTTTCGTCATAAATGTCCCTTTTTCAAGGATTTTGACATGGATTAAATTTCTGATATTATATATTGACGGTAAAACCATCAGACCACTTATTTCGGTTGCGGTGTTTAAGAATCTCCGCTCCTATTTTATTTTTATTTTTTGAAGGAGAAAGAATCGATTTGAAATTTGCGCAGAGGGGAAAACCGGGAAGTTTTCGAAAATTAATTTTGAGTGGTTTTTTATTTAAAAAATAAAAAAAAAACAGGAAGTGTGCAGCGTCGCATACCGAATCACGTGCTCTGGTACTTTCACCATCAATATGTATCATCAATAAATATAATTTTCCTTCTAAACTGAAATCATCGCTGTATGAGAGTCCTCTTGCTAATGCACAAGTGTTATTTTCAAAAAATTTAGAATTTTTTTTTAGGATCTTGTCTTAATATTTTTAAAGCTAGTAAATTGCTTTCTCCATGTATCTTTTTAACAATTTGACTGCGAATATCTAAGGTTAAATAAAAAAAAAAATCTGCGTCTTTTCACTGCACTATTTCAAACGTTCCGATAATCCTCTGTTCTTTCAAAGAAACTAACGCAAATGTATCATCGAGATATTCCGCGAATATCTCGGACGGGAGAGAAAATTTCACAGAAAATCTGATTTTTTATTCATATCGAATATGAATATAGATCATAAGCGGAGATTATCGATGCCACAACCGAGGAAATATATTTTTCAAAATTAGCCATCGATATATTTTTACAGAATTTTTACAATTATTTATGCATTTTATTTCAACAAAAAAAATTAAAATATACTTCAAAATAATTTTTGTAATACAATAGTAGAACAATATTTTGTAAAAAATGAAAGAATTTTTAAATAAATTACATTATTCTGCTAATATTTCAACGTTTGGGGGGGGGGGGTGGAGATACTTCAAAGATATTAACGCCTATCGTGGTTCTTATATTCTAAATCTTGACCTCTATTTTCAGGGCATGATGTGTAGCAAATAAATGTACAAACAGAATTGCATGCTTATTTATCGATTATTTTTTTTTCTTCTGCGCGTCTCTCCCACGTTACGGAGAAACCCGTATTTTCTTCCGAGAGTTTCAACCCCCCCCCCCTCCCTCCCTCAACCTCCCGATAAGGGCACGACGCACAGTGGATCGAGTCAATTAGAGAGGTCGGCCATGAACTTTTTGACTTTTGGTGTAATGCGTGAAGTATTCCGGCAGTATTGTAGGCGCTAATATGCAACTTCGCGCCAACTGGCGCACAGTGGATCGATTCAATTAGAAAGGTCGGACATGAACTTTTTGACTAAAACTACAAATTCTTATGTTCATTCCGGTCATATTTTAAACTTTTAGGGTTTCTTGAAAGAAATTTCACGAGAAAACCAATGATACCACTTTTGGAACTTCAAAGTCTTGTATGGACGGAGTTATGAGCGTTTAAAGTCTCCAAAGTTTGTCCGACCTCTCCTAAGAACTCGATCCAATGTGCGACGTCGTCTCAGGGACAGCTCGACGGCGGCGGCGGGAAAATTAGCCGGGCGAGAAGAAAAGGCAGCGCGGGGGAAAAACCAGCAACCCATTTATGTCAAAACACTTAAGGGAATGATTGATAACGCGAGGAATAAATCAAGTCTCCTTATCGTTCCGGCAATAAACGTCTTCTCATATTAATTTTCGGGGCCGGCTCGCTCGCTCAAAACTATCGTTTACATTATACACACGTTTTTCTCGCCGAGCCCCCCCCCCCCCTCCCCCCCGGAAGGGCGATGTGAAAATCGCTCCCGCGCACTCCTGCGCCTGGCGAAAACCGCGTATCCAACGCGGGGTTTTCATTGGAGCTGCGTTGTTCTTGTTTAGCGGAGCCGCCCAGCCGCCCGAATCGCCGTCACGGATGCCAGAGATCGGCAATAAGTTGCCTAATGCCCCGGGAAAAACAAAATGAACTAAGCTGCCATGCTGGAAAAAACGTCCCGAGGAAATTTGGATGTTGCCAGATGAGCCTGTTGCAAACTTCAGCTGAAGCGAAAAGAAGAGTTCTTTTTTATGTAAAATGGCTCAAAAATCTCGATGCGCACATCGAGACCATATAAAATACGCTCTAAACTTCCCAATCTGCGTAAGAAATATGCGTTATTTTAAGCTTCCCGCTTCAACCACCGAAACATAATGACGTACTAATGGGTCAGTTGCGCTGGTCACAGAATCGTGTTTTGATGCTCGATACTTGCAGATTAGTTAAAAATAATGAGATCCGTCCAAACCGCAACTTTCTACTTTGAATAACCGAGAAATCGCCCATTGAAAAGTTGGGGTTTTGATGTCATCCATCGCAGTAGGTCACTACGTGCGGGGACATCAGTGGTTTCTTCCAACTTGCTTTCATAGGTCAGTAACGATCTGGTTATTCAAGGAGAAACTAGAATGAAAACAGGGTGGAGGAAACCAAGGGTGTTACTACCGCGGTGGATGACGTCAAAAACCCGACTTTTCAATGAGTTCGGAACTTCCGATTCGATGACTAAAACGAATGGCAACGTTGGTGCGTGATTTTCGTACAACCTCGAGAAGTGGTTCTAAAAAAGGTGCACCCGCCGAAAACCTACAGATCTAATTGGTCTAAACTGATAGCAACGGTGTCCACTAGTATTGGTGATAGATAAGACAAACCGGGACGGAACTTCCGAAGGAGGTTCGGAGCTTTAAAGAAAATTTGCTCATTAGGTAGCTTCAAGATCGTTGTAGCGAAGATTAAGAGTATTTCTGCGTGTTTCACCTATGAGTTTAGCAAAACGCACTTCGAGTTTTTTCAATTAGCCAATCAAGCTTTATTTTCCAAAAAGTTCGAGGGTTATATGTTTTGAAAGATAATCTATTTATTAATGAGTTGATGAAATGTAATTTTTGAGTCGTATTAAGTGACTTGTTTAGAGACAGGTATCTAATTTCATGGCTTGGTACGTTCCAACTGTTTTGATTATGTATACTCCCTGGTAAAAATTGGCGATAGGAGCTGCGTTTCAAAATACCATAGGATTTCTTATAGCCGACTGAAGAGGGCGATAGAAAATCCTATAGCTGGTTGTAGAAAGTGGAAAAAATCGTACGGCCGGGCTACACGAAGCGATAAAAAATTAAACAGCCGGGTTATAGTTCCTGTCGCCGGGCTTTACACATCGCCTGGCTGTTGCTTTTTCGCCATCGGCTATAAAAGACTATAAGAAATTGTGTAGAAATTCGTGTGCTTTGTAAATCCTTAAGTTTGTACGGAATCACCATAATATTTACAAAACGCACATTATATTTTCCTTTACTACATAATTATTTGTTTTCATCAATTAAAATGAGAATAATCCATACTGAGTGTGCAAACATTTCAAAGTCATGAGTTGAAAAACGTTGACTCCGCGAGATTGAATATTAGAGCCTAACACAAAG
Organism: Bemisia tabaci; assembly: GCF_918797505.1. Taxonomy (NCBI): domain Eukaryota; kingdom Metazoa; phylum Arthropoda; class Insecta; order Hemiptera; family Aleyrodidae; genus Bemisia; species Bemisia tabaci. The sequence goes on from NC_092799.1 coordinate 33,661,559, forward strand.
CGGAGCGACTGCGCACTGGCGCCTACAAACCTAACAGGGATACTTCACGCATTGCGCAACGCGTGAAGTATCCCTGTTAGGTTTGTAGGCGCCAATGCGCGTTCAGCGCTGGCTGCCCGCCCGCCGCGCCGCGCCGCAGCGTACCGCGGCCCTTGAAGCAACTATTTCACACCATAGGTATTGCACAGTATCATACGAAATTGAAAGCGCTCCAATATATTAGGAATGACAGGCATCCTTCAAAAGTACGGAGCTTTCCTCGCAAATTAAATCAAGATACTGCGGCCCAAAAAGAGAGCGGTAGTCCAAAAACTCACTAAGTCCTAGCATCCATAATTAGTAACGTTTAGCATAAGCTTTATTCCCAGGCTGTTGCTTAATCGCCATCGGCTATAAAAGGTTATTAGAAATTGTGTTGCCGGCTATAGAAGCTATTGGAAATCTTACAGCCGGCTGCGGGTCTATGGTATTTTGGAACACAGATTCTACTGCCAATTTTTACCACGGCTATCTTGATGACCGATGATTCCATGTCGTTTCGAGATGACCATATAGTTTTGAGGCCATTTTTAGACCGACTTGGTTCGTTTAGTTTATTGTGTGCACTATTTGCGTATCCACATAAGGATTTATATAAATTATGATTAATTAATGGTTGTCACAGAGTGGAGTACTAAGATATGTTTAGAGTACTAGAGGGTTCCCACCCAGACTGCTTCGCGGTCCAATCACAACGTCTCGCGTCTGAGACATAGTATGGACGTATTTATGCTAAAAGGAACTATGTCCCACGCAAACCCTATACACATAGTTCCTTTTAGCATAAATACGTCCATATGCGTTATTACGCGTTACCTTCAAGATGTTTCACTAAAGAGTATTATAGGGGGGAAAAAATAAATTGCCACGACACTAAGTCAAGAGATCTATAGATGAGATACTGAGACACGAAAAAGTATGGACAATAAACACAAATTTTTCATGACTTACAAAAATACCATCATGTGTAAAAAAATATGTCGTCCAATATTGGCAGTGAAAATTTTCATCGAAAAAATGACTTAAAAAACACTTAGCAACATAAATTCTGAAATCACTGATAAAGTTTCCGATTCTAAGTGTCTGCCCATCCAATACTTTGAGACAAAAAAGTGTCGCTGCGCATTACACGTAGAAGCTGAGATTGCGCTGTTTTCGGCTGGAGGACAAGACTTATTATTGATGTTAACGCCTTGACGCAACTATTCGCACCTCTCGGATGTTAGTGTTGCATGCAAAGAAAATTGAAGGCGCTCGTGCCTCCTTGCTCTCTCCGAGATTGACAATTTTCTGCGAACGTCTTTCGATCAATTCGTCGTTTCTTACATAGAAAAACGTGAAAGCATTCCCAAGTTCGAAAGGTAATTTTTACAGGAATATGACTGTGCAATGTCTGTCTAAACTTTGCTGATTTTTATGCATATAGCCAGAGGAAAAATCGGTAGCACTTTTAGTTAGTTATCCTCAGAGGCAAGATAAGTGAAGCTAGTGTACGGGGTACGCTCTCTCTCTTTAAACCACACAAAATCTAAGAAATTCTCAGTGGCGTTGGCGCCGTTTCAGTCTGGACGGAAAGTTGGAAACAAGTTGCCAATCTTGTCATAGTTAATTCTTATTGGTCCACTCATCTCTTTGGGCATGAGCTGTTAGTCAATTTTAGATCCTTGAGTTAGTTGATGCTAGAGCATACGTTCGTTTTCTACACTTCAGGAGCAGAGCGACATGAAAAAAAAATAAGTAGGGGTTGTTGGAAGATATGGACATTTCCAAATATTTGTGGTTGTACCCCTAATAGATCAGGCAGCTGGCCCAAATATTGCGGTACTACCGCCATAACTTGAGTTACGATACTAACCTAATTCATTTGAGATGCCCATATAATCCAACAAATTGAGGCAGTACCACAATTTTAGGGGATATTCCCGAGAGTCCCTTCATACTTAGAGTAAAAACAATGCAAATTCATTTCTGATTGGTTCCCGTATTATAGGCCTTCACACTGTCACAAACGGGAATAAGGATTACAGTTTCACCAATTGCAAAGCTTATAAACTGTAATGGACCGAAGAATAGGGGTTACGACAAGGGACAAAGGAATGAGAGAGGGAACAGAGACAGAAAATTCAGGAAAAACAGAGAAAACAGAGAATTCGGGAATGGGCTGATCAAAGATTACAGTAAACGTCTGATTTGTGTAATCTTTATTCCCGTTTGTGACATCCACAAGCCGCACTATCTCAGCTCTCAGTATGAAGGAACTCTAATAACCCCTAACACTTTTTTTCTTCTCCTTGGAGGTTACCGTCCGAAATCTAATGCTCTGAAAAAGAAAGATTGGTAGAATTTACCATTCCTACACGCTGTATTTCACACGGCGTTAATTCAGAGTCAATTCGGCCAGAGGACAGGTAAGCGTTACTATATACTGGTACAGGTAACCGTTCCTCTTGCAGAATTGACTTGAGGATTGGTACAATTTACCATTCCTTCACGTTGCGTGAAATACCGCGTGAAGGAATGGTAAATTCTACCAATCTTTTTTTAGTGTGCTTATCAGGAAGGGGCACACTTTCTGCAGTGGAATGATTAAAAGGGCAGTAGTCTCACTGTGTAAGCACCTCAGTGAATTTTTGTTGCCCCCGCCTGATGACCGCACAAACTGGCAACGCAGCACAGCGCGGACAGTGGGCCGATGCGCGGGGAAAAAAAGGAAGAGCATGTGATTTATCTCTTTCCATGGGTGAAATGAGCGTGAAAAATGTTCCGCTCAACGATTCCGTTTGAAGCTTCCAGCCTCGGCCGCGCCCGCGCTAGTGAGGCCATAAACCGATTGACAAGTGTTGTGCAGTTTAAGCTCTTTGCCGAGCGCCCCCTCCCTCTATCCGTCCCCCGCCCCGCCCCTTATTCCCTCGTGCGACCACTCCAAGATCAATTAATCAACTACTCGTGACTGTCAATTTACTGTTAACTGACAAAAATTACTGGCTTCTTTGCGCTGATGTTATCGATTAATTAAGTCGCGCTGATATAGCGGCCGGCTCTCCGCCGCTCTCCTGCCGTTTCCCCTAGTTATTCGTGATTCCAGTTTGCCTCACTCTGGGCCTCATCTGGTCCGGTGAAATTTAGTCCGAGCAGCGTTGACGATCGCCAGAAATAGCATCCTTCCCACACACCAAAAAAAAGGTGAGATTGCGAACAATCACCGTTCCTGACTCTGCGGTTTCATTTTTCCTACTCGATACACATGAAAACACCTCATCCGTAAAATGGACGTATTTTTACCAAACAAACCTATGTGCAGGTGAGAAATATGGGGTGTGCTCTAGAAAGCTGCACAGGAAGCAATGTAAAAGTGTGCGTGATTCCTTTTGAAGAATTGGAAAAGCGGGATATTACATTCTATCAAACAGACCTATGTGCCAACTGAATGCGGGATTCATGAGCCGCCAGGATGGGACGAGAGCGTTGTGGACAGGGCTCATCAGTTAAAGCCGACCACGAGCCGCAACGGCGTCGGTTTCTTGTCGATGACGTCACTGGCGCTTCATTATTCTCATTCACTCTTACGGCTAGAGAACTAACGAGCATACCCCATATTTCTCACTTGCACATAGGTCTGTTTGATAGAAATACGTCCCTATCACCTTGAGTTTCCTCTTGTTCGGATCTCCATCGCTAAAAAAAAGGTTACGGGCTATATAGACATACCGTCCATTCCAGGCTCAAAGGCCAAAAGTTCCGGGTGCTGGAGCCGTAGCTTCGACTACTCTGGATGCTACGCCCGGAACTTTCGGCATCTGAGCCTGGAACGCGGACGTTACGTCTATATAGCCCGTTAGTACGGCTTCCATAGGCGGAGTTGTTTTCAGTGTTTGCTGATGTTCATCATCATTTAGTTCTTAAACGAAAAACAAAACCCAAGAAAATTGGTTAACAAGGCAGAAATACACTAAAAATGCCTGAGAAGCAGGCCCGCCACATCTCATCTCGGGCCCTGGTACCAGTTTTCTGGCCCGGACCCCTAGCACAGAGGGGGGTCCGGGGGGCCTTCCCCGGGAAATTTTTGAAATTTTAAATCAAACAATTACGCTTTTTTTTACTTTCAGCACCAAATACTTTCGAATTGTTGCATTCAAAACATCTATAAATTTTTTTTTTGAGGGGGGCAGATGAGACTTTTCAATTCTAGAGGGAACCAGGCCCCCCTGGACTCCCCTTTTGTACGTCTATGGCAAGGGAGTTAAGCCATTGAAGTCGAGGATGCCCAGACAGGAGGCTCCTAGCATCCGACAACGGAAGAAAATGAAACGCAGTTACTAAAAATATCATTCTACTTATACCTACTCAAAATCTTGAAAATAGATAAAAATCCCTAAAAAAGTAAGAAAAATTTTATAGTGCCCTAGTGTGTTTTTGAAACTTTATTCACCTTTTGCGGAATTTTTAGGGTAATTTTTTCACTTTTCCCTACGAGACAAGGGTTACACATGAATTCGTATTGGTTTGTCACCTGCGTCACGGGCCCCGGTACCAAGGACCCAGTATCCCCCCCCCCCCTTGTGGCGGGCCTGCCACAAATAGAATATAATTTGCCAGCGCCTCATCAAAAGTTCACATGGAAAACCTTCTATCAGTTAAAAAATATCCTGGCTCAAAATTTCTTCACTTTACTTGTGAGTGTGAATTAAGAAGCTATCTATGAAGAAGCGGGTTACTTTGTTCCTGCCAAAAATAGTTTTCCATTACCCGCCATACAATGCTCTGGTTTCTAGCCATCATCATTTTCAAATTTTGAAGATTTGACTGGAATGATTTCCCCTTTTTCTAAGTTTCACAATAACCGACAGGAGCCGAGATAGCATTTTAGGCCACGGCCGCCATCTTGGGTTTACGAATTTTGGAAATTTGACTAGAAATTTGAGTTTTCCGTCGAAAAATACCCCGTGATACCGAGTTTCACCGAACTCGAACTAACAGAAACTGAGATAGCATATTAGGCCACTTCCGCCATCTTGGAATTGAATATTTTCAAAAATTGACTAAAAATTCGAGTTTCCCGTCAAAAAATACCCTTAGACACCGAGTTTCAGAAAAATCCATCGAACAGGAGCCGAGCCGACATGGCATTTTAGGCTACGTCCGCCATCTTGGATTTGAGAATTTTAAAAAATTGACTAAAAATTCGAGTTTCCCGTCGAAAAGTACCTTCTGACACCGAATTTCAGAAAAATCCATCGGACAGGAGCCGAGATAGCATTTTAAGCCACTTTAGTCATTTCGGATTTTCGAATTTTGAATTTTTTGAATTTTGATTTAAAACGCGTGATACCCAAAATCGAAGCTCAGATTCGGATTTCTCGTAAAAAATCGATGCGATTTCATTTATCATACCCTGACACCGAATTTCAGAAAAATCCATCGAACAGGAGCCGCAATGGCATTTTAGGCTACGTCCGTCATTTCTGATTTTTGAATTTAAAAAATTTGACTTAAAAGGCGTGACACCAAAAATCGAAGCTCAGATTCGGATTCCTCGTTAAAAATTGATGCAATTTCATGTATCATACCCGAGCATAGCGTGAAGGAAAGAGACGTAACGTAGACATACTGATTCGAGCATATGAATGCAACGTGGCAACATGGGTAGTGCTCAGTGGGTCAGCGGAGGAGGAAGAATAAGAATTTATCGTGAGGACGAAACGGAATGCTTAGCGCCACTAGGCGCCGCGCCGCGCCGCCCCGTTCGGTTGCATCTCGGGCGACCGGCGCAGCGCGGCGGCGTAGTTCAAACGGGCGGTATGACAGAATTCATACGCGTTGTTTAACCTCTTTCCTCAACGCTATGATAACATATGATGCATGAAATCTCATCAATTTTTCACGAGGAATCCGAATCTGAGCTTAGATTTTGGATATTTTGCGTTTTAATTTATTTAAAATCGTAGGAAAAATTACAGAATTGTCCTTGAAAATTGATCACACATTAGTGTTTTTTTACGTCATTAAACCTCTTTCCTTCACGCTATTCTAACATATGATACATGAAATCGCATCAGTTTTTCACGGGAAATCCGAATCTGAGCTTAGATTTTGGATATTACGCGTTTTAATCTATTTAAAATCGTAGAAGAAATTACAGAATTGTCCTTGAAAATTGATCACACATTAGTGTTTTTTTACCCCGTTTTTCTTCTGCGTTCAATGCGTGTTGTATATCTACCCAGATGAAGGTGAGCACGCCCTGATCGTGCTCCAGATTTCCTTGAAGACATACAAAATGCAGCAATTCAGAACGGAACCTTTTATTGATTGGTTTGAACAAAATAGCTTACCATTGGTGTGGATTTTTTTTAATGATTGTAATTCTCCATCTCCATGCATGGTATCAAAAGAAAAAAAGTAATGCTACAATAATAATTTACGGAGCCGCAAATTGCGTGGTTTTTTGACAGAATTACGAAAAGGTTTTAAACCCAGGACCACGGAATATTGTTCATGTGGAATATGATTTTTTGCGGATGCATTTTGAACGCTGATGAAAAAGTGAAAGCTCCGAAATACATCCGAAAATTAGTATTCCAGACTGAGAAGTTTCGGGGTGATCTGAAACCCTTCATCTACTAGGAAACAAAAATATAAAACTTATAAAATCAAAATCGTCGGACCCCAATCTACTTACAAGTAATAAAAAATAAAAGGAGAGGTTCGAGCTATTTTTGTGTATTTTTTTTATCTTCCACGCAGGGTTACTCGTGTCTTTTATTATATGCACATGCAAAACACATGCACAACACATGCAAAACACATGACAAAACACGCATAATGTCAAAAGAGAGAAAAACAGGTAGAACACTCGGAAATGTTCCTTGCCGGGACTGAGCAAAAGTGGCAAAACCTCTGCACGCAACTGTTCGTACTCCAAAGCTGCTCATGTTGTCATCCCGTTTTTGAAAGCGAAATCGATAGAATGAGAAGTGTGTAAAAAAGAGAGACTTTATACGTAAGTTTCCTGCCGGAACTGCAGTGCTATCCTTTCATGTCCGTCAAAAGTTCCGAGATTCGGAACTTTTTTGTTCCAAATTCTCCCATTCTATGACCGTCAAAAATTTCGGGATTTTTTTTTTATTTTTTCAAAAGTTCCGGGAGAGTTTCGGAAAATGCAAAAGCTCCGGTACATTTCGGGAATTTCAAAAGTTCCGGGGAAAATTCAGGAAAATCTCAAAAGTTCTGGAATTCGGAACTAGTTCCGGGAAATGGGAACTCTGCGGGACTGATCGTGAGCAAAAGATGCAAAACCACTGCGCGCAACTATTTCAAAGGCGTAATTCATGGTCGATTATCGATATCTCGCCATTTGAAGCTATGGTAAAGAATCGATTATTAGGGTGTTCGCTGCGAACACCCTAATAATCGATCTTTTTTCATAGGTTTGAGTGGCGTATCAATCGATACATCGCAAAGCACGCCACGCCACTGAACTATTTGTGGTCCTCGGCTACTCATCCACGCCTTCAAGCTATAACTAGAGTCCCTTATCCAGAGTTAAGACATCTCGATTATCAGCTGTCCTGGGCTGGCCATGGCGTCACAAAAGTGTGCACCCAAACGAACGATATTGAGGGATAACGATAAGAAATATTGCGATGTCTGTCATCCAAAAGCAACAACATCAACAAAACTGATCGAAACCTAACCAAAGAAATTGCAATAAAATAAAATGAGATCGATTTGTGAATAATTTTTCAATCTAGTTTCATTTCGGTACGATGAAAATAACAATTTACTCTTAAAAAATCAAAAATAGGCTATTTTTCTATTATTTTATTTGTTTACATTTGAGTCATCATCTTGGTGGACTCTTTTGTGACTGAATGAGTGAGAGCCAATCAGAAACGGATTTTTTTAGGCCTCACTGAAAAAAAAAAGTTAATTTAAAATTCTGGATGTAAAAGTAGTGTGCGAGAACTTACTAAATGCTAAATTAACCGCTAAAGCAGTTACTTTAGCAATGTCAAGATGTAAAACTAACTGCCATAGCGGGTAATTTAGCATTTTGTGAGTTCTCGCACACTTTTTTTACATCCAGAATGTTAAATCAACCTCACTATTTTTTCGGTGCACTTTCAGCCCAACCAAGCCTTGACCAAGCCCGACCGAATTGAGATGTCGTAACTCTGGGTATAAAGGAACTCTAGTTATGGCGAACTACACTCGCTTACCTTTCTCCCCGAAAATAATAAGGAGAAAAAAACAAATAAAACAAGAGACCCCGCACTCAGATCCTCATCCTTGCTCCGAGGTGGCACCAGGGGAGCAGTGCTCGCGAACCCGGGCGAAGTGAGAAGAAGTTGTTTGCAGCGGAATTTGGACTCGGCGCGATCGTCGACACTCTTTGAGTGAACTATCGCCTCCCCAGTCGCGACGTAATCAAACAGTTGACGCCGAAAACGAGCTCCCGGCGAGCGGGGGCGGCCGGGAGGGTGGTTCCGGAATGCGGAATCAAAGACTCCCGTTTGTCGTTTGAGCAATCGAAAACGCCATCCGCGCGGAACGAGCCGAATTCAAAGCTACCGGGCTTCCGATCGCTAACCGGCTCCGATACCCACCCACCCCCCTCCTCCCCCTTCGACACCTGCCGAAGGTGGAAATTTGACGTTCGCGTGTGTTTGTGGCTCTCGGGAGCGGACCGATTTGGCCGTCAGCGAAAACGAGAGGGTGGTTCTTTAAACATAGATCGAACTCGATGGACTACGACCTATACTTACAGTTTTGAGAAGAAAATCAATGCTAAAATCAACTTTGGATCGCCTGACCCCAAGGCAGATCAGCAATGCAAAGACTGAAGTCCCTTCATACTGTCATTATAGGCAATACGAATCCATATCGACGGCGTAAGTCCGCAGTCACATATCTCGTTTGCGGTGTCTGAAAATCTCCGCATCTATGTTATTTTTCTAAAGGAGAACACATTGACATCATTCCATGAAGTTTTTGCAGAATTTTCTCCGCACGGAGAAGAAAAATCACGACAGTTTTAAAGAATCCCCGTCGAGTAGTTTGCCGTTAAAAAAATAAAGTATGACAGGAAGTCTGCACACCGAGTTATGTGATTGCCGACTTACATCGTCGATATCTGATTGGTTCCTGTATTGTGCTGCCGTGCTAAGGAAGAACGTCGTACGTGCCTTCAGATGTTGCCAAGTTTCCTCCGATAAAAACGGAATCGATCGGGAAAATTGCGAATATTATTTTCCAAAATTTTCAGACAATTTTGTACGCAACTTAATCTAAAATATCTGAGAATGTCAAGGAAAAATATGCAGGAATGTAGTCAACAATAATTGTTTTATCAAGGGAATTTTGGCAACTCCCGAATATTCATACGGCGTTCTTCCTTAGCACGGCAGTATGGACCTCCACAGCGTCACAAACGGGAACTTAACGGACTTAACTAGAATCAACCTAACTAACTGCGACACCTAATTTTCTCCCGCGTTTTTGCATTTATTTTTATTTATTTATTTTCCCCCTTTTTTCAATTTACCAAGAAACTACGTGACATTCTAACTTGAAATTGCATGAGTCTATCCTTGAAAATAGAGGAAATGTTCACATTTTAAGCTCAAGGCGTTATGGTTTTCAGCTTTCTGTTAACGAAATGAAATATGAAAGAGGATTATTCAACTTGAAATGTAGATGGCCTAATAACTGTTATATCTAACCAGAGCGCATTGGTGATTCTTGAAAGTTAGCAACACTGTTTTTTCTCCACTTGAATGTATGTAACACAATCGATTCTGAGGTCGTATCGTAATGAGGCGACTCGTCTCACCTGAAATCGATTTTTTTAATGGATTTAAATTGAGGAAAAACGGTGATGCCAAATTTCCAGAATCACCACTGCGCACTGGATAGATATGACAGTAGTTAGGCTGACTACATTTCAAGTTGCATAATTCCTCTTCATAGTTTAATTTTGTCGAAAGAAGTTTGAATACCATAACGCCTTAAACTAGAAATATGAATTTGCGTCTTGCAAGTGTTCAAAAATATACGTGAAAAAATCCCAGTTACCATTTTCAATTCCAGCCCTTCTTTCCTCTAGGACCAGAATTCATACTCGCAACACTCGACGAGTCTGAGTACAACAAGTCGCCCGACCGGGGATCAGTTTGAGTCTACTGCGGACAAGACAAACTTGGGACCGGGAAAGTTGTTTCGCCTCGGGCAAGGGAGGAGAGATTTCGAGGTGGACCGTTTGCACAGTGAAACTAGCGCTCCCTCGGGGATGCCCGGTAATTTCTTCTCTCCTCGATGTAAGTGGTCCTCTTTATCAGTAGCGCTCGAATAGTCCTTACTCTTCTCCCTCGTATGCATGATCATTCCAGGCAGTGTTGCCAGCGCTCGGAAATGACCTCTTCATTTCCTCATGAAACTTTATGTGTGCGGCCGCCGGTCGACGCGAGAGGCGTATTAGCGCCTACGAGACTACATGAATACTACACTCATTGCGCCGAAGATATTGCGGCCGCCGCACAATGGATCGAGACAGTAGGAGAGGTCGGACACAATTTGGAAACTGTCAACGCTGTTAACTCCGTCTATATAAAACTTTGAGATTCCAAAAGTGGTTTCATTAGTTTCCTCGTTAAATTTTCTTCCTTAAGCACTCCTTGAAATGTAAAATGTGACGAAATAAACACCAACATTTAAAGTTTTGGTTAACAATTTCACGTCCGACCTCTCTAATTGACTCGGCCCACTGTGCGTTGGTTGGCGCGAGACGCATATTAGCGCCTACAAGACTGCCGGAATACTTCACGCATTGCGCCAAACATAGTGCGGCCGCCGATCGGCGCGAGACGCATGCATATTGACACCTACAAGATTGCCGGAATACTTCATAATACACCATAATACACCATAGTAACTGTCATTTTAGTGTCTCACTTGGAAATGCACGAGTTTTTGTGGATTGTTAGAGAAAAGAGAAATTGGTTTAATAAGACGAGAAAAACTCTCCAAAAAGATGTTGAAAATTCGCATCGCAAAAGTAAGGCGGTGCGTTGTGAAATAATGTTTTATCTATCTTTACTTCTTGCGTTTCTTTGCATTCTAAGAAATGCGAAAATACTACCTGATTCTTTGGATGATGATTTCGTCAGTTTTTCCTCAAGAGACTTTCATCCTTTCGAGTCGGAAAAATAGGCCAAGTGCAAACCTCAGCTAGAGCCAAGAGAAGTGTTGTTTCGTAAATGAAATGGCTCAAAAATCACGATGAAGGCATCGGGAGAGTCTGAAATAACCCACTCCTAACTTCACAATTTGCGTAAGAGATATGCGTTGTTTTAAGCTTCCCATTTCAAAAACGATAAGATGGACAGGTGAACATTTCGCAAGAGGAGTTGTTCCATCTTGCGTACTAGAATGCGTTATAGCGTAACTGTAGAAGGAAATATGTGACATATTTTTGCAATGAAATGTGTTCTGCCATACCTTGCACGACGTCTGACCATCTTTTGGTCACATATTTTTGATAATAAGTGTGTATATGCAGCAGCTTAAATGCTATTGGCGCTGTAAGAGGTGGTTTCAAAAATTCTACTTTTTCTGGGTTTTACTGGACCAAATTCCAAGTTTTATTACACTTTAAACAGGTATAAGTAGTGGTTGTACGATTTTTTTTTACGGATTGTCACTGTCAATATTAAATTCGGCTAACTTTCCATCTGCACGACTCTGGTACAATATCAGATGTGTATCAGTATGTGTAGAATTTGAAATTTGTTTACATGAAAGTTGTGAGCAAAATATGAAAGTAAGGCAAAATGTGATCACTCATATACGATTTTACAGTAGTAGGAGAATTTTCCAGTGCCATCAGAGTGAATAGGAGTTCCAACGGGTCCAAGGTAAAAGTCGAGCCGCCAATATTTTCCCGGTATTAATGGAGGTAAGTATTTATCCTCGATGATCCAATTCCGAAGTGAGTAGTTTCCCTAAACAGATGTAAAGTGTAATCAGTGTCGTTTAATTTTTGGAGGTACGGCGCAATAGCACAGACTAAAGAGCCGGTAAACCAGGATTGTGCGAAAGGTCTAAGAAAATATATGAGGATTGCGAAGATAGAAACCTTAACATCTGCTAAAGGAATATGCAAATTCAAAATGAAGTTAATTTTCGTTTGGAAAAACAGGAAACAGTTGGAAAATAAATGCATTTTTATGATGACGCTGGTTTAAGTTCGTTTGTTGACAAGTCATCGATGTTTTACCCTCTGATGATAAATGAAGTGAAACAATCGAATAATGGTCGTGCGTATAAAGAACTTTCCCAACTTTTCTCGGGAGAAATATTTAATCGGAAAAAAGGAGGCATCGTTGGAATGCTCATACGGCGTCGAAACACAGCATGGGCCTTTTAGGCTCCATTATTCGATACCGCGATTATTCTAGCGCGAGTTCGAGTAATCGCGCCAAACGGTGCGGCCAGCGGTAAACGTACCTATAGTAGCGCCTGCAAGTCACCCGTTGCGCCAAACAGTGCCGTCGGCGGCCAGCCCATATTAGCGCCTACAAGACTGCATGAATACTTCTCGCATTGCGCCAAACGCAGTGCAGTCGATCAGTTGGCGAAGACTACAGGACTGTCAGAATGCTGTGGGACTGCCTGTCACTATTTTGACTTTCAGCTCTAGTTTCTACCATAATTAAAGGGAAAATATGTATCCCCATCGTAACGATTCCGAAACTCGGATGATATTTAATTGTTTTCTTGGTTACAGTAAAATAAAATAAAACGAACAAAACTATCGTTTTTTTCGATATTTTTATTTGAGATAATTTAGGCAAATTCGTCGAATCTTTTTAAAAAAAACTGTGTGTAGCTTTTTAAAACATTATTAAAAATGAAACATAAAAGTTGTGCATATCGTTGCAGTCAGGACGATGCAAAATATACTTTTCTTGTTCTCTTGGGAAAATGTATTGTTTTCAATCAAATTTCCTCCACAAATGAGGAGAATGGTTGGAGACTGATCTTACCGGTTTGAAAGGACACGAAGTTGGGAGTGTGCCGAAATCTTTAAAACCTCGGTTGAAAATAAATTTTCCCGCGAGAAAATCGCAGAAAGGGAAGGCCAAGCTAACCGCACTTTTGGTGTAGACATGATCCATACCTAGCCGCTCAAATCCCTCTACCCACATCTGAAATCAAAACGACGGAAAGATCCATTTTGAAATGTTCTGAGAACATACGCAAAAGGTTAGAGATTATACAAATATTTAACATTTTATTTCTAAAAATAATCGTTTTTATTCATTTTAAATCAAGGGGTTGCTTCCTCTAGCTTTCAAAGCAGAGGTTTGGAACGAGGTTTGCATTTTCCAAATAAAATTATTCGCGAAATTTTCCGGGTTTTTGTTACCGCACCAGTTTTGAGATGCGTGCTTTTCTAATGTCCATTTCAGACCTCGACAATAAGATCTAATGAGGTATCTTATACTTGTAGAATTCAACTTCGGCTCTCAGTGGCGAGACGTGTATGATCGAATTTCAATAATTCCATATTCGAAGCTATTGTAAAGAATCGATTATTAAGGTGCTCGTTTCCGACACCCTGTTTATCGATCCTTTTCCATAGGTTTTAATGGCACACTGAAAGAAAATCTCGGTGTATTTACTATGAAAAGGGTAAAATTACCAAGAATTCAGGGTTCTACTTGATCCCAGTTTTTTCTTGGTAAAATTATCATTTATGGAATTTGTAATTTTACCGTGAAATCTCGGTAAAATTATTGACTTTCTCGGTTATTTTACTTGCCCCCGGTAAAAACGCCGATATTTTTTATCGACTGTGGTAGAATTGCCGAGATAAAATGGCAAGGTTACCGGGAATTGATAACCAATAAGAGTGGTATCTTTACCCGAGAAAAACAGTAAAAATACCGGTTTTTAGGTAAGTTTACCAGTCTGTCTTGGTAAAATTACCAATAGTTGGTAAAAAAGTGAGATGGTAAAGGTACCAACGGAACTTGGTAAAAACGCCGAGAATTTTTTTTCAGTGCAGATCAATCGATGCATCGCAAAGCACGCCACGCCACTGTTTGCTCTGTGTAACATCGGAGCTGAAACAAAAAAGGAAATTGTTCCTTCAGTTCCATTTAATAAATTCGCAAGAAGTCATTTGACTCGGCATGCTAAATTGAGAAAAACGTTTGAAGCTTCTGAAGTAAGATCGTGATTAGGATCAAAATCCATTATTCACCTGATAGCTGTTGACTTTAGGAGAGAGGATCCAAAAATCCGCGTCCATGACAGGCATCGTTTTGTTGAACTTCCGAATAGCCATCCGGTAAGGAAACTCCGGCCGATTCCTGATAACCTCCACAGCCTCGTGGACCACATGATACTTTTTCACCTATCAGACCGATCAAATTAAATAACGTCTTATTTATGACGCGAGGAAAAGGAAAAGGTACACTGAAAAAAAAGTTCGGTAAATCCGAATTAGTTAGGATCATATGGAACCAGGTTTTGTTCGGTAGCTGTTGCACAACCGAATTGTTCGGTTTGTGCGACCAAACCATAATAAATTCTTACAGTTTGGTTCATTGGACCGAACAGTTCGGCTGAGCAGACCGAATAATTCGGTCGTGTGTACCGAACAAAATCGTGGTTCTATATGATTCTAACTAGTTCGGATGTACCGAACTTCTTTTTCAGTGTAAGAATGTCTCTGGCAAGGCCGCTGTCAGAGGCGGTTGGGTGTCGCAGAGCGCACAGAAGCGCTATAAGAGCGACTTAATAGTAGTAGTATAAGAATAAAGAAGAAATTACTCCCTAAATAAGAATGCTCATAACGCGAAGACTAAGAAAACTAAAGACAACCAACTGCGCAACCTTAATTTTTCTGACAAAGATGCCTGGCCTCACATTACCATTCTTCTTGTGAGGGTCAAGTTTGGATAACATGCCACAAAAAGTTACTGAGTTTGATGTATCAGTATGAGTTTGGTTACATCAACAATGGACTGTAATGCACAGTGTAGGAGGGCATTTTTTTTCAAATAAGAAACTATTTTGTCTTTAGCTAAGTTATCTTTTTAAACTTACTTCTTGTCTTTTCCAAGTATAAAAAATTAAGAAAACAAAAGCTAGTTAAAAAATATCTTTTTATTGAAGATACTGTAAGGTAAGTGAAGTATGCAACGAGGTTATCTTCACTCAGCGGTATCAATGTGTCATAAAATAGACTTATGGTAGAAAACGCTACACTTTTTTCA
Organism: Bemisia tabaci; assembly: GCF_918797505.1. NCBI lineage: Eukaryota > Metazoa > Arthropoda > Insecta > Hemiptera > Aleyrodidae > Bemisia > Bemisia tabaci. The sequence goes on from NC_092799.1 coordinate 33,676,882, forward strand.
GCGTATTGTAGCTTCTCTTGAAAACACATAGCATTTCGTTTTCGAGTAGTAAAATTCCAATATCGTGCAGTTTGAAAAACTTACTGTCTTACTCGTACTTGTCGAGGCAGCTACGGTACAGCACACGAGAGAGATAAAAACGGCGCAATGCAGCATGGCCGACGGGTCCTGTGGATTAAAATGAGGTATAAACATCGATCCTCTGGGATCAGCGGATTTCCAAAGATAACAAGAGGAGGATATACAACGTTGTAGTCAAAAGTATATTATCATACGGATGTGAAGTTTGGCAGCTGAAGAAACGGACACAGGATATGCTAAGAGCAACGGAGATGGATTTCTGGAGAAGGTCAGCAGGAATTTCTAGGAGAGATCGGGTCCGTAATGATCGAGTGCGTCAGATAATGGAAGTCGAAAATGACATCGTGTTCGACGTCATGACCAAACAACTTGTTTGGTATGGTCATGTCAATAGGATGACGGAAGAGAGGCTGCCAAAAAAGATGCTTGATTGGGTTCCTCCTGGGAGGAGACGTAGGGGACGCCCAGTGAGAGGTTGGCGACAGGGGGTGTTAAATGAGATAAGAGATTGTCAACTCCCTGATGACCTGTGGGAAGACCGAGCTTTGTGGCGATTAGGCGTCGCACAGCGCCAAAGAGCGCTATAAAAGCGACTCATATATATATAAACATCGAACTCATCATTGTGACATGCGATGGATAGAGACTCAACTCATAATCGACCTATAAAATTGCATTGCTAGTTCATACTTTAAGCTCCGCTGATCTGATGCAAAACCGCATGTGGGTCAGTACAAATTTCCTCATTATTTCACCGCATGTCGGCAGCTTCGGCCAGCTCTTTGATGCTCATTATCGGATAACTGGGATGCAATGGGATGAGCGCATACGCGTAAAACAGTGATTACTTCTAATTTCCGGCGAATCGCATTGCAGATTGCAGTTTATCAGTGGCCATGCATTGGATATTAAATCACTATTAAACCCGACAACTTACTCAATAAATGTGTTTGTCGCGGGAAGGTGCGGTTTACACTGGGGGCGCGATACGATGATGTCTGGACCTAAGGTTTTTCTAGCACAAGCTGACACTAGAGCAACCCTTTCTCGGCCGATGCCGGTCTCCTTAAACACTTACAAAATACTTAAAACACACACTCTACGGCATCAATGGATCTCAATTCGTCACCCTTCCTTCTGCCCCACTGCTGCAAAAAAATGTGATGACATTTTTATGATGTGCTTCAATTCATTAGCTTATGCTGAAAAAAAAGAGAAACGAATTAATTCTTTATGATATGCTGATATACAACGGAGATGGCTTTCAGCAAGTTGGAAATTCAGCAGTAGGAGTGTTGATCTTCCTACACAGCAGAATCGTGTTTTTTCCTTAGTTTGACCACCAATTTGCTTGAAATTTCATCGTGAATCTAAGTAAATATTTAAGCTGGAAAAACTTATTTTTAAAAAATAAACTAAAAATCCACTCTAAATGCCTAGTCCTAGGTTGAAATTTGAAAGGTCAGATTGAGGTAGGCGCGGAACAATCAGGCAGCAATTTCGAGAGTGCCATGCCGAGGCGCAGTTTCGAGGGTTGCTGTGTTGCCATTTACGAGATTATGGTGTGTATCCGTCTGATTGTCTGAAGGCTCATACGGCGTTTTTTTCGTGTAAGGGTGTGTAGCCTTGTGTATAGATTACGACCCCTATCCTGGGGACCCCCTCAATTTTAAGTACTATTGTAAATACTATCATAATGTGTTAGATTTCAATTATTTATGAAATAAGTATGATAAATGTGAATTTAAAATGTTTCGGAATCGGTTACTTGCCAACTCGGCATTGAGGTTTTTTTTTATTATTATTAAGAAACTATATACCGGCAAGGAGAAAAATGTGTTACGGTGGTAATATTACGACGTTACAATTGGAATAATCGCGGTGATCAGGAAACAGAGCCTGCGTCAGTAAATGAGTCTCACCCGGGTGTCATCTGCACTTCCTGGTCCACAAGAAGCAGCGGGACACTAATGGGTTCCTTTCAGATTACTTTTGTGAAGTTTGATAACACCCGAACAGGATGCCGAGCGTTAATTTCCTCAATCCAGAAACTTTTTTGGCAACACTCGACAATACCCTGAATGAGCCCTCTGCCTTTCTTCATAGGTGAAACAATATCGAGGAAGGGTGGTTCAGTAAGGCCAGATTTCTTTGATGTTTATGGTTGATCTTAACCCCCGCAGAAATGGAAAAACCATTTTATAACGGCTCGAAGAATTCTGTTGAATTTTAAAATTGTCATTTTCACTAGCACATTGTCACCAAATTGACACGGGTGCATTAGATAAGATAGATAGATAAGATAAAACTTTATTATGCTCCTTTTTACAGTATAACAAGATTATTTAAATAAGTGCGAACAAAAGAAAAGTAACATAATAAAACCACCCACTAAGGTTGGACCTTGTGTCGGGTGGTCATTCAGTCCGCATACCAATTTCTCCCGATTAAGTTTCTACATAATTTCCGGTTATGTTTGTTCCGGAAACTTTTGCCATTATTTTTTCCAAATATTTCTTAATTTGCTCATAGTGATCAAGCCCTGTGAAATTAACATACATCATACAATGACGAACGATCGATCTCTGGAGGGAAAGTAAAATTGCCGATAGAATTCCAGCAGTCACAGGCAATTAGCGATTGCCGGTAACTTGCAACTGAGTTTTCACGGATTTTCAACTTATTTAAGTTTTAGCATGCGTCGAATTCATAAGCACCCGTGACCTCCTCCCGTTGTGCTTCGACTCCTTCTGATACACCCCCATACTTCTAACCCCATAACCATAATGACTTCCTAATTTTTTTACTTTTTTTATGCACTGCCGCGAAAATAACGACTCTGGTGTGTAATTAATTATGCTCTCTCCCGTCGCGTTCGCCGTTTACGCGTTAAGCTTCGTTTATGCTTAACCCTTAGATGCCCAAGACTTCTTTTACACGCAAAGCTTCGAGTCGGGTCAAATTGACCCGTGCTTAAATACACCGGTTTTGATTGTTTTCGAAGTGTTACCTATATTGCTTTCTATGTTTTTGAAGGTAAGAAATATTTGTATTACATTTTCAACTTTTTCATAACATACTGGCACTTTCTTACCCTCTCTTCCACATTTTCCATATCGACAATGAAACTACCAGACCACGTATCTCGGTTTGCGATGTCGCTAACTTCCTGTCATACTTGATTTTTTGGCTGGAAAACTACGCAACGTCACTTCTTGAGAACTTCCACGATTTTTCTTCTTTGAGTGACGACAAATCTGTGAAAACTTCAAGGAAAGGTATCGGTTCGTTTTCTCTTACAAAAATAAAATGGGAGCAGAGATTTTTAAACACCGCAAATGAGATATTTGGTTCGATAGTTTCACCGTTGATATGTAAACCTCCTAGAGAAAATGGGGTCAATTTCACCGAAATTGGACCTCGCTCTATGTTGAAGTGAAGTGTCGCTCGGATTCCGGAGAAAAGTTTAAGAAAACGAGGCCTGATTACGTCCCTTCGATCCTCGGCTGGGTTGCGCAAGTAACCCCTGAAGCACCACTACAAATAAAACAAACAGGGCATGTACAACATGGAAGTAGAGCAAAGGAAAGGGCGCGCGTGGATGACGGCGCAGAGATACAACTATTCGTGCTTGATGGATGTCCGTGTTGCGTCTACAAAATTGAAGGCGCGATGGTGTGAGGAGTGAACTCGCAACACTCCGCTCCGTGCTGCCAATGAGATTGTCACTCAGATTTGGGAGAAAAGTTAAAAATACAAGCCTGATTACGTCTCTTCTATCTTCCACTAGGTTGCTCACGTAGCTCTTAAAATATCACATCAAATAAGACAAACGGAACAAACACAACATAGAAATAGAGCTAGGGAAAGGGCTCGCGTAGATGACGGCGCAGAGATACAACTATTCGTGCTTGATGGATGTCCGTGTTGCGTCTACATAATTGAAGGTGCGATGGCGCTATACATAGGCGTGATGAGTGAATTCGCATTTTATCCGCTGTATGCTGTCAATGACGTGTCGCTCCGATTTGGGAGAAAAGTTAAAAAACTAAGCTCAATTACGTTTCTCAAAAATTTGGCACCTGCTTGTTTCTTTTATTTTCAATTTGATGTCTGATTCTTATCTTGTAATGTAGTGTAATTGTATCGTGTAAACTTATCGTGTAATTTGTAGGCACATATCTAAAACCTGCGTTTACCAACCTTACAACTCCCCCAGAGCTGAAAATTGGGTTAATTGTGGGATCTCTGTTGTTTGGAAAATACATATAAACCCAATGCAACCAATTGGATCGGTATAGTATTTCACACAGCGTGAAGGAATGGTAAATTCTACCAATCTTTTTGTTTCAGTGTAAGATCAGATTTCCTTGTGATAGAAAATTAAAGTGGGAGAGTACAATGCAATATTCTCAATGGATTTACAACGTTTGTGCTGTAGACGGCAGAGTGGCCGTTTTGAGGGTCTTAATCCATCTTGCCCTGTCCGATCCCCGAAACAAAATTCTCGATGTGGGAAAAAAATAAAGAAGAAGAAGAAGAAAAAACAAGCAGTGAACTCCAACACAATGTGTTGATAAGGCGCGTCATTAACTCGCACATATCAACCCCTTTAGTTTTCATTTACAGAGATTTCAAAACAGGCAAACAGCACAACAAGAGAATTCACGATCCAACACTGCGAGGTCAAAGACGCACCTTGACGAGACCGTGTATTGTGAATGTAGAAAGCTATTCGATCGAATTTAAGTTTTTTGATCTGCCTCAAGCAAAATCTTATCAGATTCTTGAAGAAAAGTGCTACGGAATAATTTAAGCGAAGAAAGGAAAAATTCTGTCGAACTCCTAGAAGATAAAGTCGATTTAAAGGTATTCTGGGGCTAAAATACTCAAATCACCGGTAGTAAAAATCCCGTTATATTATTGAAAAGAAATTGACTCGATATAAATGCAATTGCATTAAAGACGTCTTGATTTTGTTATTTTAAACGTCTTTCCATGCAAAGAAGTTCAACCATGTCGTTGCTTTATTCATTCATGAATTGAAAGTAAGCAATCTAATTCGTGATATTATCGGCTCTCAGGAAATCACCCCATGTCTAAAATTGGTGGTATAAATGTTTAAGTTCTTAAAATAATCGTATTCAAGAAACTAAGGAATTAAACTATGGAGTCAATTTCTTTTTAATAATATAACGGGATTTACTACCGGTGATTTAGCTATTATAGCCCCAGAATACTTTTAAAGCGGCTTTGCGTTCCAGAATCTCGACGGAATTTTTTTTTTTTTTTTTTTTTTTTTTTTTTTTTTTTTTTTTTTTTTGGCTTAAACGATTCAAGAGACATTGTAGTTAAAAATATAACGATTTTTCGATTTGGACGTATAAAAAATGTTTAACTCGTTCAGGCACACCGTGTATTGTATGGAGTACTGCTGTTATTCGACCGTTGTCTTCAGGTCAAAATTCTTACAAAGAAGCCCCTTGCAAGAGGCGAATTTTTTGTAATTTCTCCCAGTTTTTTCAGCGTTAGGTATATAAATGAATTGCTTGTCAAATTCTGAGGTCAATTATATTTAATTGTAATTTATACTTTCTTTTTTTCCCTTTCATTTTATTTTTCGTATCGAGAAGTCGAGGTTTTGTTGATTTCTTCGGATTTCGATTACTGTAACTTCTCTTCTATTCGGCCGATTTTTATGAATGAGGTCTCTTTTTATTTGTGTTTTAACGGAGAGTAAGGAAAAAATTGCTAAATACACGCGAAACAATTTTTTTTGAAAATTGGATGAATCCTAGCGTGACGGTGAAATGGTTAATGAAGCGTGAGTAATTGGGGTACGGGTATCGGCCGCGTTGGGACCCAAGGCGGCCCAAGGCCTATTGTTCTTCGTGACGCCGACGCAGTGATCAGGAGCGTGGGGAAGAGAGGGCTGAGTGGACTCCTGTATGAGCCACGTTTAGCAAATGGTCTAATGAGTCTCGAGGCTCATCACAGATTGCACTTACCACTATCCTGCTGGCCCCGGCTATCAGAGCAAGGAGTACCAACTTTTGAAAAGCATAACAGTGGTGTGGAGATATGTGAAAGCAACGTTTTGAACAAAACGGAGTGAGTGATATTCTCATTCATGGAGTGCCGAACTGGTCAGCCATCCTCGAATCAGTTCGCTTGCTTCCGCTTATATATGCATATTTTAAATCAGCGCGTCGTACTCTTAGGCTTTTTTTAAAAAAACCAAGTAACGTAGACTCTTGGTATTCACTGCACATAAACTAGCGAGCCCCAGAATGAGAAACAACTTTAAATCATAATTATTGACGGATAAATAAACTTTTTACACGCTTTGGAAAATCTCAGAAGTTCGCGGTAGTCACTTTTCGGTAAGGAACTAAGGGACTCGGTTATTGTATCGAGCAGGGTTCGAAACGATCGCAAAGGCGGTATACTACGTATACGCGCCAAAAACAAGGAGGAAGAATGAGCGAAAGCGCGGTGTGAGAGGGGAGGGATTATGAGATTATTTAGGGATATGCCCAATGCAACCGATTGGATCGGTATTGTATTTCACACAGCGTGAAGGAATGGTAAATTCTACCAATCTTTTTTTTTTTTTTTTTTTTTTTTTTTTTTTTTTTTTTTTTTTTTTTTCAGTGTACGATCAGTTTTCCTCGTGATGGAAAATGAAAGTGGGAAAGAATAATGCAATATTTTCAATTGATTCACAACGTTCGTGCTGTAGACGGCAGAGTGGCCGTTTTGAGGGTCTTAATCCATCTTGCCCTGTCCGATCCCCGAAACAAAATTCTCGAGTGGGGGGGGGGGGGAATAAAAAAGAAGAAGAAGAAAAACAAGGCGGAAGAAGGAGCGAAAGCGCGGTGGGAAAGGGGAGGGCTCCGACAATAAAAAGCAGAAATGAAATCAGTGTCGTCGTTAACGGGACAAATTCGTGTCGGAGCGGGGCCGATTTTTATGAGATTCGGCGCGTCGCAGCGAAACAGTGCTAAATTGAGCGCGGGTCTCCTTCATTTTTCACGAGAGTTTTCTTTCTCTCCCTTCGCGCCGCGGCCCCCTCCCCCCCCCCCCCCCGCGTCCCCCGCGAGGCCCCCCGATTCGCCGTGGCTCCGATTTATCCCGTAATGGAGACAAAGTGAAGCTGTTAGTTCGGCGCTAATGTGCCATTTTTCCCGGGCGCCCGGCCCTGGCCGCCTCGGCCCCGGTCTATTCAAAATAATTGATCGCAAATCAAGCCCCGAATTCCCTGACCCATAACCGCGTATCTGCATATCAATCCCGATCGCTGTCGCGTGGTTCTTGCCTGGCAAAGTAGAATTGGATTGCGTTAAACAGAAAGGAACCAAGCCACATCAGCCATTGCCAAATTTAATAGAGCAATTTAATTTTTTACAAGAGAACGATTTTGCAGATTCTTTTGACATTTTTGAGGAATTTGCTTCGTACTACTTAGAAAATTCACTAAAATTTGCAGAAAAATCCGCACAACCGTTTTTAGGTAAAAAATTAAATTGCCCAATTCAATTTGGCAATAGCTGATGTGGCTCGGTTCCTTTCTGTTAAACTCGGTCCAATTCCCCCGCCTAGAGGTGCAACGTCGTAAGAGCAATCGAATAGTGCCAAAATTTCCTTGTATAAAATAAGAATGATCCGGAAGGCTTGTGAATGTCCTCGTTTGAATTCCTCTGAAAATTTTCCGCGAGATTTTATATGGAATTTTGTGGAAATATCAATGAAAATGCTTGATAATTCTTTTTCAAAATTAAACGTTTTATTGGGAGAAATTTGGTTGCAATCGAATGCTCATACGGCGTTCTTACTCAGAGTTAGCCGCGGGGTTCTTTATCTTACCAGCCTCATGCTGGGTCTTGCTCTTGTCTCCGCTAAAAAGTAATTCACTTAATAACCTAGGGGGCTGCGTCCTGCCGAAACGACTATTATTAAAGGACAATAACTGTGTGGAATTACCTGAGAGGTAAGCGAATGTTCTGGAGAGGTGCCGTAGGGGCCTTGAGTTAGGAGGAAATAACAATTTAGTGCTCAGAACTCAATGCTATGACAAAACCTCAAATATTTCATTATTACAACATCATAGGGTACATGGGAGTCGCTATGTACTAGACCACGCGGACCGCCGCACAGTGGATCGAGTCAATAGGAGAAGTCGGGCAAAATTTGGAAACTTTAAACGCTCATAACTCCATTTATACAAAATTTAAGGTTCTAAAAGTGGTTTCAATGGTTTTCTCGTAAAATTTACTTCAAGAGGCACTACTTGAATTTTAAAATGTGACGAAATGAACATCAAAATTTGCAGTTTTAGTCAAAAATTTCATGTCCAACCTCTCTAATTGACTCGATCCACTGTGCGCTGTTCGAGTCTATGATTAAACGGTGCGTTTCTAGCCTCCTGTTCGCCAAAAACTGTGAACCATGCGGCATGCCCCCCCCCCGGACTCCCGTACGCCCCCAACACTGTTCGACGTGTCTGAATTTGCCTTCATTTCAATTTTGGGAGAAAATGGATAATTGCTAGTATGAAAATCATACATTATGCGAAATTTGGCTTTCACTGAGAAAAACCTATAGCATATAAACCGATTAGTGGTTCATACAAATCACCACTAATAGTAGTGAAGGCAACATATAATAACAGCACATGTACCTTAGTGATGGTATGAGATACCTTAGTATGGTTCAGAGACCGAGAATCATTAGTTCATTTACAACTATTAGTGATGTTTCATGAACCACTAAATGTTAAATAAAGCCATAAAGATTTTTCTCCGTGTTATATTCATGAAATCACGCATGCACTGAAACCTCAAATTCCCAGCGCGTTTTGTGAGAGTGAGACGAAAGAAACGTTAACTTTTTCCTCTCCACGTGCAACATGTGACAGTGAAGTTCGTTAATATTTACAGCCTCAGCTCGCACCTGCTTTTACGCTATCTTCGGCTTTTCTCACGCGGCGGCGCTAATGTGCTCACGCCCCGTGATGAGTTCTCGGGAAATGTGAGCGGGCGGTATGATGTCACATCTAACGATCCCTCTAAAATTCCTCAACCTCAGCGTTTAATCTAACCACAATCGCCGAGTTTTACGGCGAAACTTGGCAAGCTCGGCTGGAAAATGTGAGAGTCGCCGTCAAACATGATTAGGCTAAATGTCACTCGACGTCGGAACGGGCGGTATCGTGATCGGATCTTCCTCGCGGGGAGGCATCAGTTGCGCCATCGAAAGCTCCATTAGGAGCGCCCGATTAATTGACAGGATTTCGATTATTTGCCTGTTTCCAAAGAAAGCCATCAATCGACTTATCGATTCAATCTTAATCACATGAGAATACCTGGCGGTGTGGTACCGCACTGACAGGGATATGCCGTTTAGTCGGATTTGAATTCGCAGTTAAAAAGGCAATACTGCCGCACACAGAGAAAAAAACTTCGTGCGTGGGAGCCGAAGTTTAGGTCATATGGATCTCTGAAGTTTTCGGATTGAGCACCCGAACACTTAAGGTCCAGCTGCTGAGGTTTGGATCACACATCTGAATTCAGTTCTTACATCTAAAGTACTTCGGTTTTCACATCCGAAAAACTTCGGTTCTCTTATCCGAAAAACTTCGGTTTTCACAGCTGAAGTACTTCAGATGTAAGAACTGAAGTTTCAGATGTGTGATCCGAACCTCGACAGCTACACGTAAAGTGTTCAGATGCTCAATCTGAAAACTTCAGAGATCCTTATGACCTAAACTTTGGGTCCCACCCACAACGTTTTTTTCTCCGTGCACTAAGGAAAAATGCCGTAAGAGCCTTCACGCGTTGCCAAATCTTATTTGATAAAACACGAATTTTCTGGTAGCTCATACAAATTTTTCTATTAATTTTGCAGATAATTTTGTTCGCAATTTCACCTATA